>NW_027175898.1:4888682-5001182 GCF_023055335.1 Clinocottus analis
GCCGCAGCAACAAATTGATTGTGAACAAATATGACACAGAGGAATAATGGATTAGAGGGACGCTCAGCGATACTTTTCAGACAGCTCCCAAGTGCTATCAGACATCTCTAAAGTAGGGCGTGCTAGTTAAGATGCACTATAGCTGAATATTCTGCACTGTAGTTAGGTTGAATTGATCAGGGGAATTTATCTCTGTGTTCGCTTTTGTTTGTCCCCTGCTGTGTGTGTGTGTGTGTGTGTGTGTTTGGGGGTGGGGGGGTTTGCACATATAAAGAGAGCAAAGGGTATTTCATGCTCTGATGATCTTAGGTGTTGAATCTTAGGTCCGTAGTGGCAGATTCTACGATTTCTTTTGTTGGTAGCATTACATTACATGACATTTAGCTGACGCTTTTATCCAAAGCGACTTACATTTTGGCTCTACACGCCGTAGACACAGCAACGGGAAGCAATTCAGAGTTAAGTGTCTTGCTCAAGGACACAACAACATGGATTGTCGGCACTGAGCCACAGTCGCCCATGCAGGTTGCTGATGGCGTGAGCTCGTTGGGTTTGTTAGCTCAACGTGTTGGCTGCTGGTTATCGGTAGATGGACTTTGCTAGATAATGATAACAAACTGCACAGCTTGCAGTTAAAAAAGCAATACACACTGGTGGGAGGAGCTACCACGCAAGGTGCCACAGGAGGACTGTTCAACAGTCATACACCGCAGACGCAGCGACGGGAGCAATTTAGGGTTAAGTGTCTTGATCAAGGAGACATCGACATGGGCTAGCGGAGACGGGGATCGAACCACCGATCCTCTGATTGAAGGATGACCCTGCTCACCACTGAGCCACAGTCGCCTCAATGATCAAGCAGCCCAGTCTCTGCGCTTTGTGTGTAGGACTGAAGGATATTTTAACGTCAATACTTCCACAGGAAAGCCCACACAGCTGTGCTCACTATCGATGACTGTGAACGTTACATTTCTTTAGCACCACTAAGTGTTGAACTCCAGATGTGTGTCCGTGAGCGTGCTGCACGCTTTACCTGCCGCGCTGCATCTTTCCGTAGGGACTCTTGTCATTGACTAAAGGACAGCTGGTCTCTGTGGACTGTCTGTCTCCGTTTGTCCCTGACATAATGAGCGAGCTGGGAGTAAGCTTTGATTTAACGCTGAGTCACCCTGTTCCAAGCTGCTTATTAATGAGTGAATGATGGTGGCAGGAAATGAAAGAAAAGGCCGTTTTTGTTGCTCTGTGGGCAATCCTTTAATTCCCTTTAATTATTTCTATCTCCATACTCTCACCTCCAAACACACACACACACACACACACACACACACACACACACACACACACACACACACACTCTTCATGATGGTGCTCTCTGCAGACAATCAGCTCACAGCATCCGTGTCTCTCCTAATGGCAGACATACAGTCGATGGTACGTTTTGCTCTCATGCTGAACACTTGATTTTCATTTGGTTTTCATTTCAGTCTTTTAATAAAAATGTATATTAGTTTTAGTTTGAGAGTAGAAGGTGTTGATTATGCTCTTAATTTTGCAGAACATAGACTTTTAATATCATTTAATCTGGTGAGTTTTACCCAAATACAGTTGAACGGGAAAAAGAAAGCTGAACTATTTTTTGTAGCAGGCTGTGAACACGCTCATTTCTGCTGTTACATAGCATTTTAACATTGGGGCCTATGTACATTCACGCGATTTTGATTTTGGAGCCAGCCTCGATTGGCCATTGGAGGAAATGCAATGTGTGTCTCTTCCGCGTTAGCTTTGACTTCCCTTTACACCATTCATTCATATGCTGTACATGCAAGATGAGCAGTGAAAGAACGGGGCTTATGCATGGAAAAAAAAAGTCCTTGAGGACATTGAAGGGAAAGCTGGACCTTACCTGCATGTTAATACTACTTGCCTCCATGGAATAGCCAGATAAAATTGGGGTTGCAAGGTGACAGAGAAGGGTGATTGTAAAAGCTCATCTGAAATCTGTAGAGTGGTTGACCAGCTAGATTGTCCAAACAAAGTCGGCCAGTAATTGTGTGTGTGTGTGTGTGTGTGTGTGTGTGTGTGTGTGTGTGTGTGTGTGTGTGTGTGTGTGTGTGTGTGTGTGTGTGTGTGTGTGTGTGTGTGTGCATGCATGTATCTCTGAGTGTGTGCGTGAAGGTGAAAGTGAGAAATAGCTCGCTGTCTGCTACGCTCAGATGCTTCCAAGTGTCTCGCCGCAGACTTTGTTCCACAGTTTGTCTGTGTGTCAACCCAAAATAGTTGTACGTGTCAGAAATGGTCCAAGTCAAAATGAAGAAGTTGAAGTCTTTGCTTTTGTGTAACAAAATGACCTGTCACGAGTCTTGGCCGTACTTGACGAAACGCTGGCTATATATTTGAGTGTGTGTGTGTCTGTGTGATAGATATGTTACTGAGCATCATTGTTAAGGTCTATTTAGCAGCAGCTAATGACAACATATAATGTATCAGCGCTATCTTTTTGGATCCCCTCCCCCAGTCCAATCATCTTGTTACTACACTCTGTTTCATTGTCATTGCAGTTGACCAGTGGAGTACGATTGTCCCCGTGTGTTTTAATCTCCCGACATTGTGGTATCGGTCGGTTGAATCCTCGCCTGCCACACACAGGCTTGCAGTAAAGGTGCATTTATTGTACCGTGCCTTCCCCTCTGGTTCCCCTACGCTGAATAAATGGCTCCCATTTGGCGCCCGGAGCTCTTGTGACACCTGACAAGGACCGAGTTCCACCCGTTTGTCCAATCATGCTGCAGGCGAACAGTTGTACGTCTTTCTCTTTTTAATGCACTGCGCTTTTAACGCGTCACGTCTCATCACATTTATCATGGCGCGGCTCTGCTTGCTGACACGTGCACACATTCGGATGTGTCATCTGCCATCAGCGTGCAGGAACAAAGTAAATGAAAAACAATCTGGATACAAACATCCGTCTTACTGTTTGCACTGTCAAATGTCCAGGTCCCGGAAGGAGGTTGTAACTCACACTATCACTTCTCCCTGAACAAAACATTTGCTCTGCCTGTCAGCCAGCATTGCCGTCTTTTTAGTATTTACCACAGTTAAAATTGTGCCGGGTGTTTTTTTTGTGTTATTTGCTGTGACGGATAACAGTGACCATGCCTGGTAACAAGATCAGTTTGGTTTCAGAGGAAGTGACATTATCTGTGGAGGGGCAGTCGCCGGCGGGCCAGCGACCGGCTGTCTGGACAGGCGAGCCGGGATTTGATTAGCCGGGATCACAGCCACAACAAATACAAGGCAGGAAGTCAAATAGCAACAACCTGCGTTGTTATGACTGAAGAAAGTAACAGATTTTAGGACTGCAGCAACAATCGATTTCATTTACATAATATATATATATAACCCATTATTTTCTCAATTAATCGTGAAGTTGTTTTGTCTAAAATACTATAAAGTACGAGAAGCTGGAACTAGCCTGAAATTGTGTGTTTGTGTGTGTGTAGTTACTATTTCCTTTTATTTGCGAATGCCTGTGAGGCCATAAATAACCTCAACTCATCACATGAATCAAACAATCAAAGGGCTTTCGGGACCAGATGAAGTTTTCTTTATTTCCACTCGCTGCTCCCATACGTCAGCAAATGAAAAAAAATCAGAACACGTTGTATTAAAGGGAGAAGTATTCACTTGAAGAAGCACGTGTGTCTCGCTGCTGTTACCAGTTTGTTTCTGGGAGCAGAGGCGACTGCTTGCAGACGTCCATATTGGATGTGTGTTTAGTATGACTGCTTTAATCTTAGTGTTGTGAACAGGCTTAGCTCTGTAGGAAAGACATGTTTATTTTTAGATAGGCTGATAGATGCACCTTTACTATTATATTATTTTACTCATAGGACAAATGCACTTTGGTGTTTTGTCATGATGCTTGTCAGAAAACATATTCTCACTGGCTTCTTTAAAAAACAAACTTTCTCTCGTTTGACTCCTGTCGGATGGACCTGTCGGACCGGTCGGGACCATATTCGGCTCTAGATTCGACCATCTGTCGGTGCCACTGTCCACCGCTTCGCTTGGCTTCCTGATCTCGCTGACCATACGGTTTTCTCTGGGCTTTCTGCATCCAGGCAGCCGAACCGCATGCTCCTGCAACGCTCACATCCAGGAAAACACCATTTGTTGAACATAATTGAATGTGTTCATGCCCAGAAGGGCAGGCAGACCAAGACCATTCAAAAAAAAAAAAATAATTACAAAAACAGCATGGAAAATCCTCCCCCTCACACTGTTTGAGAACATTACTGTGGATGATGGTGATAGTTCACTAATAAGAAACATGCAGGGACCAACACTTTGCCACCCTCTTCCGCTCAAGGACACAGAAAGTGAGACATCAGCTGAAGCTCCCTTTGAAGTTATGACTGACTCAGGCTTTTATTGTACAGAGTGGAGGCTATTTCAAAGAATTCCTCACATTTTTCTTGATGTGTCATCAGTTACTCCTCTTTGTCGTGGGGAATCGTTATTTTTGGAGTCACCTTCTCCTTCTGTTCACTCGTTTCACATTGCCGCGCACAAATCGGCATTGTTGCTTCTTTTGTGCAATCGTCTGTGAATCTCTTCATCGAGGTTGCAGTTGGAGTCGGGTTGTCGATGGCTGTGTCTATTTGAGGAGATTAGAAAGGAAATTATGAGATTAAATCCTCAGACATGACAGACTGACTCCCAGTGGTGGACGCACAACCAGTGGAGGAAAAAACATGTGAATTGTGGGTAACATGTTGTTCCTTGTGTAGTATTTCTGTTGTTCAAATGGTTTCTGATTAACCAATTAATCCACTAATTATTTAGCTCTAGAATGGAGCAAATGGGGACTAATCAGTGTCATGCAGTGTTAGAATTGCATACTAATCTAGTACTCAGTATGGACTCCATACTACCTACTAAAAGAACAATTAAGTATGATTTTACTAGCAGACTGTTGAACACTGAATATATGTGCAAGTATGCTCAAGCGACAGCTGGGTTGGTTTCAAAGCACCGACCAGCGGCTCCGTCACATCTCCGAAAACAAACACGGCAAAACAGACGGTATGAAGATAAACCGACCAGTGGCCACTTTCTCGCCTGAAACAATTTTATGAGGACAAAAAAAGTGATATGTTAACAACTTATAGCCAGGCTCCAAGCCTCACATGGCTGACGTGTGGCCTTAAAGCACCCAGACGCATTGCATTGTGGGTCTGTGCAGTAAACTCACTTTCTCAAGCTCATACATTCTTGTTAAGGTGGTATACATGAGGGCATTTCTTGCATACACAAAATCCACACACTATGCAGTGTCAACGCACTGTGCACTACATTTCACACCATCATCAGTGTGAATAGTGCAATTCTGAACACAGCCTCGGTCTCAGTGCCCCTGTAGTGACGTCCTGACCGGGCAGAAGAGAAAAGACGACCAGCGTCAACCTCGTTCCACAGCTCACCAGGATGAGGAAGTTTAGTGTGTGTCATAGAAATTAAAGAGAGGGACTTAGAATAGCCCAAACTCCATGCAAAAATAGTGTCATCGCAAACCCTGATTTAACAATTAATCCCAGTCGTTATGCTTTGATATATAAAGTCTTATATTTTCTGTTTTTGATCTCTTTTGAGGCACTGTCTTAAAAGCTTGAAGAAGCTTATTCGGTCGTGGAAAAAGATCTTTGGTTTTGTGACGAGCAAGAAAGTAGTGCTGACACTCCATTGATGTTATGTAATGTTGTCTGAAAGCAGAAGATTAGAGAGCTGAATTTGATTTGAAGAGGTAGAAATAATCAGAAAAGACAATTAAATGAGAATAATAATATGACCATGGTGACAGACAAGCAATCATTTAAGGGTCAAATTGTATTTCAGAGGAATAGTTTGGCATTTTGGGAAACTACTCATACTTTGTAATCAACCATTTCTTGAGAGTACAGTGAATTCCTTAACTCTTATTTTGTATTGTTATTTATTTAACTTATTACTTGAACAAAGACTATGCTGTTTCCCGTCTTTGTGCTCAGTTTAGATAATTGTCTCCTGGGTCTAACTTCTTAGAACAAAGTCAAACTATTTCCTTAAAATAATATACATTTGTACTTCAGTATTTCAATCAAACCCTGCAATACTATTGTTGATAAAAACATCATAAGGGCTTTTAAAAACAACGCATTGGGGTCAGAATAAGATAAATTGCTCAAAACATTTAACTTCCCGTGGATGATGGCCAATCACAGCAAAAGCTTGAGCTGCTGGACCTTGTTGTTTTGGGAGTGAAATTAAATCTATGTCGATGTTCTGTGATCCAACATTCAAAAGATCAGAGTACATATTAGCAGTCCAACGTCAGGATGTGATTCATCAGCGTTCGTAGTGTCGTTGAGGACAAAGGAATGGCTGACACCAGTTGCTCTGTTTCAAGCTCTCAGGAGATCGGAGGCCACATTAAACTTAATTAAATTGCCTGAGATAATACATCTATTAGCGTGCTGGCTTGATGGTTCATTGAATCATTGGGAAAAATGATTGCAAGAATTTTAAGGAGCATCAAATTAAATTCCTTCCTGCAGGGATCCGACAGATGTTTGACAACAGACTGAGTTCCCTCAGTTGTGAGACTCCCTGTGACGGACCCCTGCTGCGACAAGAGAACAAAGACATCCGCTGTCTGAAGAGTTGTTGATATCATGACGACCCAGCAAAGTGAGACAGGCAAGCGGTGTAAGAAGAAGCTTTTGTTTATTTGTCACACTTCAATCAGACAAGATGTCGAGAATAATACCTGGAAATGTAGAAGGAAGGAGGATCCTGACCGCGCTGACAGTTATGTGGGAGGAAGGATGTTACGTAACTCAGCCAATGAATTTACCAAGAAACTCTGCAGATACATGATGAAGATGAGGATCCTTTCTGTGGATCAGAGTGACATGCCTTGACAACTATTGCTTCTATATATACTATATAGCTTCATCAGCAGGTCAACGTTTTCACTGATTATTTTCCTTCAGCGCAAGCACGAGGTTGACATTTTAGTTGTCTTGTGAAACATCTCGATAACTATTGGATGGATTATCATTGGACTTAGAACGGATGAATTTGAATAACGTTGAATCCCTGACCTTTACGTCACCATCAGGTCAAATTTAGATTTATTTTCAATGCTTTGGTTGATGACAATGGTTATAGACGGACGGATGGATAGATAGATAGATAGATGGATAGATAGATAGATAGATAGATAGATAGATAGATAGATAGATAGATAGATAGATAGATAGATAGATAGATAGATAGATAGATAGATACTTTATTCATCCCCAGGGGGAAATTTGTTTGTGGCAGCAGCAAGTTACATAGTAAATATACAAATATTTAGTATGGGAAATACTCAATATATACATTACAATAAAATAGCAGAGATGAAAATATTAATTTAAGAAAACTAATTCATGAAGAAAATGCAAGTATATACAGTGTTTATACAGTTAATACCGTATTAGTTAGTAGATGATTTCCATTGTTTAGTGATGATTAGCAAATGTAAGCATGTTAAACTTAAGTGCATTATATATTCTAAAGAAACTAGTATTAATGGTAAATGGACTGCATTCAACCATTCACACACACACACACACACACACACACACACACACACACACACACACACACACACACACACACACACACACACACACACACACAGGTGGCACTATACAATGTGCAACCTGCCCATCAGGAGCCACACACAGTCTTTGGTTCTAGCATCTAATGGACACTACGGCACGAAGACTGCAGGGGGCAAGAAATGAACCTGCATCTTTATGATGAGTGGACGTTCGCTTTACCTCTTGATCCACAGCTGCCCATACTGATGTCAGCGTTTAGCTCAAAGCACTGCTGTGCACAATTACACCCTGTGTGCTGCTGTGGCGGCAGACTCTTTGCTCTCTTGATTATATACATTACGAGTTGCCCAAAAGTGCATGGACAAAACTTATTCAAGGCCGTATTATTAAGGTAATATTCTTACAAGATGATATTAGGTTCACAGGCGCTTTATGAATTTAAATCAGGCGCTTCATAGTGAGCTGAGAGGACACGTGTGCTCTTGAATCCCACATTATCTTAACCTGGCAGGGGAAAGAAATGCAAAGCCGCCCTGATGTTACAAATCACGCCGCCCTGAATGCAGAAACAAATATTGGTTTTCCTGCAAAGCGGAGCTTGTGAAAGCAGCACTTCTCCTAAAGCAATAAAGGCCGGACAGTCATGAAGACAGATGGAGGTTATCGCGCCCATCTCGCATGTCCGACGGCACAGGCCCAGATAAGGCCCTGCTGGGGACCACCGCAGAGGGAAACAGACACAGGGCTCTCATTGTGACGGCAGTAATGGGGTTTCACCATCACACACCTGCCTCAGCAAAATGTGGTGTGGATTTGAGGAAGTGAGAGGGAAAAAGAGAGACCATTAGTGTTGATCCACAGCTTCTTTTTTTTGGTTTTGTTCGCCTGCTGCGCTGCGATCATAGCCAATCAGTGTATTACACTCAGTGGCTGCATGCACCGCCGCATGTTTAGCGTTATCGACAGATGAAGCTCACACATCAGTGTGCCGCGGTGTAACCAAGTGGCGGTGAGACATCTTGAGGAAGCATCTGCATAAAGGATGCTAATAACACTTTCCCGTTAGATGGTAGAAACAGGTAAACGGCTCGTGCTTCATTTCGTACTTAAAGTTGCCTGTGCTCAGCGTCGACAGGCATCGCATCCAACCTGGAGGATTGATGGCTCTCTGTTTGGTCTGCGTAGACGGCAGACAGACTGACATATGGTTGTCATCATAATCAAGAAGTTAAGGTGTGAGAGATGGAAGTGGCTGAGAACTGAGGGAGGAATATGGAAACAGATTGCACGCTGGTGAGCGCTCACTTAACATTCACATGCACACACGCTACAGCTCACTGTCACACAATAATCGTAGAGCTGCTTTCATAATTAGGTTTTGAAAGGATGGAGGGGGTTTGGACAAATATTCCTTTTCTGCAGTCCATGCATTACCCTGTACTCATGAAGCCGCGTCTACATCTATTCAATTTCCTGCACCACCAAACCCATACATTATGACAAGTTCAACTCAAGCCTACTTTTATCAGAGGGGGGACATCTTATCGAAGGCTCTATTTTCAGACGTAGAGACAGATTACGTAATTCCGTAGCCTGCCACATCCTCTGCGCTGAGACGATTTGAAGCAGCTGTTGTTAAATGACTTTGCAGCCCCGCCACACTTCAAGCAGGAAGAGGAGTTAATAATTCATCTAGTTGTGCAGCGTGTGTCTTTACTGTATATATATATATCTGGAGCTGGATGTGTCTCACGCCGGCGGCTGGCACAGTCAGCTTTGATAGCGCTTCAAAGTATTTAGTATGGTCGCGGAATATCTGACAGTACGTTAAATATTGATAGGATTGTCTGAAGATGTTGCCCATTTCTAGCGTTGGAATCGATTCATGAAACTGCGCTCAGCTGTTCAGATGAAAAAGGGGAGGACGCACCGCAGCTGATGGCAACCTCATGCAGTGCAGTTGAATTAACAAATCACACAAGATACCTCAGGAGGTACACATGGCTCTCTAGGAGGGGGGGGGGGGGGGTTGCAAATGCCATTTGAATGTGCTCATGCTACAAAAACCAAGAATGCACTTCAAAGGGTTTGGAAGATTTGACCTCTTGGTTTTGGCCTGGAAACAGTCAACATTTACTGGACATTGCTCTCGATTTACATGAGATCTTGAGGAGTTATTGACAGTTTTTTTTTTTTTTTACGGTTTTGCTCGTTCTCATTCAAGTTTGTCCAGAGAGCATACCGCTTTACACTATTAGTCCCCTTTAAGAATGCATGTATACAGTACGAGTGCCGTTTGCGCCACTCCACTGTGCTCTCACTGATTAGACATGAATTTCTGAGTGAGACCATGAGATGGTGCTATGTGCCTAAATTGGGATCCTAAAAGAAAACCCACATCATGCTCAAACACAATGTTTCAAATATCGTTACTGATCTCCAGCTCATGTCCCGTAATTCTCCCTGGAGCTCTGCACGTTGGGATTGTCATGCTTTTTGTACATCTGATGAGGTCTGAGGCGACGTCGCTGCGGTTGAAGGGCGCTCCAAGGGCGTAGGGAACGAGGCCGCTTTGCAGAAACCTCTTTTACCCACTTCTCCCCTCTTCAGCCCCACGATAAGATTCACCCACGCTGCTTAGCATTCACCTATCGTGCACAGTGAGTCAGCTTATCTTTAGACTGCACGACTGAGAGGGTGAATCTCCGGCTGCAGCGAACAGGCCTTTGCAATAGATTTACATCACTTTCTCGCAGAGCGGAGCACTGGGGGGGAAGCAGCGCTGGGATACGGGCTAGCGGGCGTGGACCAGAGACCCGTGAAGCATTCAATCTGTGTGCCATCACAACGCATCACCCCGGTATCTCGGCCCCGCTACCAGCCTGCGCACACACACACACACGACTATTTGGAGAGGTATTAGCAGCCTGCCTAAATACTGCAAGGTCAACACCGGCGGAGTAGTAGGCAGAATTTAAACAGGCTGCCAGTTTAGTGTGAAGGCTTGGAGGACGGATAGACGCGAGGGGGGAGATGCAACAAGTCGGTTGTTTCTGCTGGATTTTCTGCATGTGACTGGTTCTTAGATCCATCTTTAACAGGTCATGATCTTTTCTCAGAGGCTCTATGAAGACTCATGTTGGTCCAAAGTACTTTAAACTGTAATTAGCAGAATCGTTCACAGTTTATTAACCATAGTATTTTTAGCAATTTTCCATGTAAATGTACCTGGACTACTTGCAAAGATGCTGGCAATTAATCATCGTAGGGACACACTTTATTACCGTCAAGCTGCACCAAGAAGTTACACGATTCAGCATATATCGATGAAAGACATTTAAATACTTTCAATTATTAGAAGACGTCTTACACCGAAGCTCTGTAACTGGGGATTTCCTCACTGGAAAGAGTAGAGGGCAGTTGTAACAGTGTAGGAGCTCTGGGCAATTAGTGGACACCGTCTGATTGACACCTTGTAGATTCCTCTGTGCCTGCAGTCTTTACAGATTTCTTTCCTTCAGGCACAAAATACATTTTGTTTTCTCACTGATAAGAGAAACACAGGTGTTTTCTGATTTAATCCTGCAGGCTTATCTCGCTAAACCAATCAGGTGGTATGTTGCGTCTACCACCGGCGTAGGAATTTGGGAAAATTGCTGAGGTGTGGAGAGTTATTCTAGGAAATAATGTTTGCAGACACAAACTCACACATCATCTCCAGCCAGTTTTTGTAGTGGAACAAGCCTCCATGCAGGGGTAGCATGAGGATGCTCGAGGCGACCGTAGCCGCCATTCATCTACCCGCTGGCCAGATGCCCAGAGAAAGAGGGGGGTCGGGTGGTGGAGGGTGGGGGGACGGTACATGGGATGAAAAGGGATGAAAAGGACTGGCTTGGCTGCATTGGTTTTTGTGAGGAAAAAGAAGAAAAACTGTTTGGCTAGGTACTGTAGATCTATTTCTTCTGGGAGAAATGATTAAAAAAAAACAACACCTCTCACAGTGTGATACACCTCGGTAATGTTCCAGGGCCAAAACCCATTTCCAGATCATTGCTTTTTTTTTCCAGGACCACTTCTGCTCTTTATCTTATCTACCACTTCCTTTCCCTCACTCACTTCTATTTTTTTCCTCCCCGCAATGATTTACACATACACTGCCACTCAGCCGTGCCTTTTCCTATTTAGATAGTTCCGCTTGTGTTTCCATATACGCACCGAGGGGGCCTCGGTGCAAAGACATCTGAAATGAATCCCAGATTTTGTCACACTTTAACAGTGTTTGTAAAAAGTCATCCATAATGAATGGAGAGGCCTCCAGATGTATGAGCCTTCTTCTTTGTCCCTCGAAAAAACTTCCTTGTCGTATTATGCCAACTTCTTTCCTCATGGGGGAGCTGTGATCTCTTTATCTAAGCCACGTTGGAATAAAATACTGCTACAGTGGTGCCTTACAGCATGACACAAAGCACACACTTGCTCACATATATTACTTTTGACCCCTAAAGGGACAATCTTAATTGCAAGAGAGCGATCTTTTGACCGCCCGTCTTTGTTTTTCTGACAGTGCTAGCGGAGTGAGGCACAGAGAGTGGCCCTGTTATCACACCAGCTAAAATATGAAATTGAAGGATTATTGTAAGTCCTGGCAGAGTGGTTGTCCTCTCCACTGCTGTTTCATGGATTTCAGCATCCCTCTGACTATTGCTGGGCCGCAGAGGTAAAGGCTTTATGGGATATAAATCACTGGGGTTACAGTTTTGTGAGGACGGACAGCATGGGTACGCCCACCTCATGCTTTGTATTCATCTTTAAAGATCCCAGCTTGCCCCCAGTTCCCGAGACCTTCTGAAAGATTAATCCTGTAACTTAAAACCACACTCGGCCAGAACTCTGACAAAGATGGTCTGTCGTGTGGTAATATTGTCGGAGCCGTGCTGTCTGGTTTGCCTGTTGCCATTTGGGCTGTTAGATGAACAGGCGGATCGGCACGAGAACACAGGAGGGGGAGAACGAGGAAAGACAGACTGTGTGGAGGAAGGCATGTCTTTCAGGCACAGCCCAGTGTGTTAGACAGGAGCAAGGAGGCTGATTCAAAGACTGAGCAGCAATGCAGGGACATGTTGGATACTGGCATGGGAACATGTATGAACACAGACTTTGGAAAACGCATCGCTGCTCATCACGTAAACTAACTGAACAAACCTGTCATATGATGACGTTGTATTGTTTGGGATGATAAAGAGCCAGAACCATACTGGATTTCAGACACTGATACCAGTGTTTCATCGCGTTTTAATATTCAACACCAAATTAGATACCACAGTAAAAAAAAAATCAACAACATTAAAGCTTGTGTACTTCAACGTAAACGTATCACTTCATAGTTGTTTTTGTGACTTTGTTGTTAATCACTGATGACCCGCGCCAAGTTTTTTGACGAAAACTACATTACAAGATTGCGTATGAACACATCATGATAATGTTATAATTGACCCTCGTCCAATACTCATTTTGAATGACTAGATCTTGAATGTATTGTGTAACTCAATGGAATGTGCGTACGTTAGCTGTTAGCTGAACATAAACAGATAAGGCACACTAAACACTTAATGGCCCCTTAAAGTTGAAAGGTGTAAAATAAAGCAAGCTATTTTACAGAACAATTTACTTGTCAAAAACGATAACAGCAAACATAATAGTTATTTTGAATATTATACTTTACTGAGAATGAAATCAATAACAGGTACACGCAACAACACAAATGCAAAATAATAAATAAATAAACCCTCTAACTAATAAGTGGTTATGGTCAACCTCTGAATCCCATAACCCGCCGGGGGGACGGACAAGCGTGTTTTCTTTAATCAATCGTTAGGACTACACCATTTATCATGGCCAGAAGCTGTTCGATTTACATCTTTCCGGTGATCCTTGAACACCTCATGTCATGATGATGAACGCTTCCATCAGAACAAGCAACCAAAAATATCCTCATACTTGTGATATTTCATCATCTATATTTCTTTAATCTCCTTTTACATCTGAAGGCTGCTACAGTGCATTGAGAGGGCAAGAGAGGCTGTAAGTAGAGGTCGTACAAATGTGAACATCTTTATATACAAAGCACATGGAGCCTCCTTTATTTTCAACATTGGTTACGCTTGTGAACACTAACCTCGAATGTTGGAAATATAGATTAAATTGTTTGCTATTTTTTGTAAAACACATAATCAAAGAAATAGAACTTGTTTTTTTTCATGATTTATGGCATTGTAATTGTGTTAGACTACACAAAATACATGTTTGAGTTCTCTCTGCTTCCAGCCGTGTTGCAGTGAAAATCAAGGCCACAGGGACTACAATGTGACAGGACCTGAAAATGCCTCGAAACTGCTTGTGGTTCATGATGACTGGAGGAGAAGACAGAAACATTTCACACACTCAAACACATTCAATGAAGTAGTGTGTGTGATATGAGCGACGTTGGGTTATGACATAAATAAATGATCCTGTCAGCAATTTAGCTCTCATTCACTCCCTTTTTGTTTCCATCTCTGTAAAGCTTGCTGCAGGGCCGCTTTTACCATCCATTATTTATATCAACAAAGTGAAGTCAATGAAAACTGCATTTTCAAAGCGTATCTTTTCTATCTGTGGCACTCGTGCCAACATGTACATCACAACTGTGACAGGCTAAAATTGGCAGATAATTTCAACCCAGCTGAAAGTCTCGCTCTAGTGGAGACAGTCTAATATGGGATAGTCACCGGTGAGCAGTAGTCACACAAATGTCATTCTCGAAATAATAAAGTAATGCAGCCTTTGTTTAAGCTCTGAAGACACAGAATATTCAGCCTTTCAGAGAGTCTTTCCAGAGGAGCATCTGTAGCAAGACGTCCCCCTCAGCTCATATGTTTGTGATCTACTGAGTGTATGGCGTTTGAAAATGTTTGAAAATGTCCTGCATGTTGAATCCCACACTGCAGCGGTGGAACGAAGCTGTGTTGTTTTCTCCTCATCAAAGTGCAGATACCGGCAGAGAGAATGATCGGCAGGGGAACGTTGATGACAGTCTGCTCTCTTCCTCTCTGTCCTCATTCGCCCCCGAGAAGCGCTGCATTATTGATAAAACTGTGAATTCACAGGGCTTCCCCCATTTCCGAAACTAGACTTTTCTCGCAGTAGAGTCTTGTAAGAGGGAGAGGCAAGATAACGCACTTATATCTAGTGGGAGCATGGAGGAGGTTTATGCTGTCCGACATCTGAAATCTTACATTCAGCACAGAGCATTGTTTGTTTTCAGGAGAAAAAAAGCAGCAACGCTGTTGTAAGAACGGCCCTATTTCTTATCGCACCCTGCCCAGTGGCTGTCTGTTACATATTGTGATGACAGCCCCATCAGCTCTTTTTTTGACTTTATTTTCCTTTCTGTCGAGAAGAAAGGGAATATCGGAGGTAATATACACTTTGAAAAATAAGTTGAATTTCAAAGACGAGTACTCAGAAGCCCGATGTCAGATTGCCATTGAATAATGGATGAACAGTGGCACAGAGATATTTGGTTTCTGATCTTTTCTTTTTTTCTCTCTTTTCTCTGGAGATTTTAGGCCGTCTGGGAACAAACAGCACTTACTGTGCAGTGGTTACCAAAACAGAGGATTTTCTATTGAAAACTCACTCTTATATCAGAACAGGTTTGGACCTCCATTGCCCACGCAGAAATCTCTCTGTCCCTTGTTTTTGACAGTTGTCTCTGTGGATGACAATGTCTTTTGATCGGTCCGCCTGACTGAAATATATCAACCATCGGAGGGGTTCTTGTGAAATTGGTTACGGATGTTCATGGTCTCCTGAGGATCTCCAACTTTGAGTCCCTAACTTTTGCTCTGGCACTCTCATAAGGCTGATGTTTTGTTTTGGTTTTTGGTGAGACGTCCCAGCAGCTGTTGGAGAAACTATGAAATGTGTACAGGTACCTATTTGTCCATGTCCTTAGCGCCATCATCAGGCCAATGTAGAGATTTGTCTCCTTTACTTTACGACCAAATACCTTCAAAACAACATTCCTATCATCCACTACTGTTCTTTGTTTTCATTACACCTGCTTAGCATCAGCATATTGGCACTGTCATTCTGGGGATGTTAGCATGCTGACGTTAGCGTTTAGTTCAAAGCACCAATGTGTCGAAGTCAACAGGTCATAGCTCCTCATCTTGTTTATCCGGCAGTGACTGACGCATGCATTCCCAATTCACACCAATCAGAACAAGTGTCAACCTTATTACTCACTCAACATGGTTTCTGTGTCTTGTTTTCTCTTTATCCCCCTTATACACTCTCCATGAGACCCTCTCGGTAAAACCTCTGTCCAGCTCCTGGGAGCATTGAAGATATCCTCAGGCTTGTTCTCTGGTCACAATATTTTTAAAAAGCTTGGAAATCTAGCATAAACAGACTCCCTCTAGGAGGCTCTTGGATGTTTGGCGTGGGAAACGAAGTGTCAACTCCAACCAGCAAGTCCATTCAGAAAAAGGTCATGGTGGCGGGGACGTCTGCCATCCCTGGAAACTCAGACCCCAGCAATACAATAGCCCTTCTGCCGCCATACAGTATTAGTTCAGCATTATTCTCTGTCTTGTTTGCCTCTTTTTTTGTTACCCAAAAAAGCACTAGAGTGGAAACTTTATTTTGTTGCCTCTATTTAACTTTTGGCTCAGTGCACATGTCCTGGTAATTGTATCATAATGTAGAAACACACTACTCCATCACTCTCACACCGATCATCAACGTAAATAAGGCCCCGTTGGGCCCAGTGGCTGTGTTACAGTATTTACTCCTAATGCCAAGAAGTCTAGATGCAGAGTTAGCTTGATGACATAGTTTGCCTTAAAGCGAGGGTCGGTAATTTATTTTTGAAGTGTTCCCTTTACATCCTGACAGCCACCCATAAATCAAATGCTCTGACCAAAACAATGAAGCTTGGTCTTGTTGCTTTCTCCAAAGTCACCTAACCCAACTTTAAGACATAAAACCTAAAGCAGAGATTACAATCAAAACCTTTAAGGTTATTTACAAAGATGTCTGAGTATAGTATGTTCCTCAGTGCTTCTGAAAGGATAACACAGCCGCACCAGTCAGCTGCAATATGAGTTTGTATTCTGATGCTCATGTAAATCTTCCCATCAGATACTGTGACGTTTCCAACGCAGAAAATAAATTCACGGCTGAGCTCGGTAATATTAAGAACCCTTTTTTATGCTGCACATGTCTGTTTATTACATTATCTTCTCTCCTCTCTATTCCTTACTAACCAAAGAAAGATATACATGTATTTGTGTGTCACGCACGACCACAATTTGTTTAGACAGCGCTCTTTACAGAAACAGTGAACTTTGTCTCTGTCTCTGGGTATTTGTCGAGTCTGAGCTCTCGCAGTGAGTGGGATCAGATAACCTACTGTTACATGTTAACCAGCGTGATCCCTGTGTCAGTATGTGCTGTGCTGCTGGTAATATCCTCTAAGTATCCAAATACACACACGATTTAGCGTGATGATAGGAGGAGAGTGTTGTCTCCATGTTGGAGCACAGGATTATGTAGCTTATACTGGGAACACAAGGGATGTTCGGGATCTTTTCCGACAGCGCCCGTGAAATGGCTACCAACAATGTCCTCAGCCTGTAATGTGGCTACTTGTTCCTCAATAAGTAGGGAGGTGATCCATTTATTTATAGAGATAAATAGATCTGCTGATCAGTATGTGCGACCAGTGTTCCAGGGTTGTTTTCCCACCCTGTACAATTAATTTCCCTTGTCACGAGCTTAATTCTACGAACAACACAAACACACAGATACACATCATATCAACAATAATCCGGCTCATGGGAGAACACGTGTGTTTGTGTGTCTATTCCTTTGTCGTCGTCGGGCCAGCTGGCGTGTTGCGTCTGGTGTTTTTGTCCCTCCAATGCAAGCCGACCGCACAGACCCCACATGTGTGCACGGTTCCGCCGCAGTGGGTCAAACTAATTGAACGAGTTTGCTCGGTAAACATCAACAGATGACCCCTAATCTGTCTTAGTGTCGCAGCAGCAGATGCGGGGTTGAACATGTGGAGCATTTTCTGCAAGAGGGCCTGCGAAATGAGACATAGTCACATGCTAATTACTCGGAGATAATTGCTGCTCCGATAGGAATCTTTCACCATATCGAAAGTGGGGAAAAAAGACCAAGGAAGAGATTCCCATTCATGGAGATGAATTATTGTTTCGCAAAATTGCTCCTAATTAAATGATTTTAAATGTAGTTGTGTATGCTCTTGCAGCATTTTTGACATAAGAACTTAAATATTCAATGAGTTGTTTGTGGAGCTTGATCATCATCCCTGTCGTTACTGCTAAGCCGGTCAGGTTGTTCTGTTCTCAGACACGGTTCACGATGTCAACGGGCAGAGGGACCATCACACGTCGTTGTAACTTTTGAAACAATGGGTCCATGATTTCCGACAGACAGAAGAAGGCCTCTCATCACTCGCCGGCGAGAGTTTGTTGGCTGAAATGAGATCCGTCAGAGGCGGATTTCATCCTCCCATCACTCACGATGGACCGATGCACGCTGCTTCAACATGTGAAGAAATCAAAGTCATGTCATTTGTGGTCCACGTTGACCCAGGCATTGAAAAATCACTGTCCTGATTCATTTAGTATATTTAATCTGGGGTGTTGGGTATTACAGACTAACACAGGCCGGTGTTGGAGTTACTTCGACCTGTAATAGCAGGACGTGTGCATAATTTCCCTGATTTGCTCTTTATTGAGCTCACTACTCTTCCCATCTGAATGAGATCGTTCGCACTCGTTACGATCGATGCAGCGGTGTGGAGCAGAAGCCCAGCTCATGAACATCAAGCAATATTGGATTTCAGTGCAAGCACTGTTCTTCTCCATCCGGTGCCCTCTTTTCATTAAGTCCAGCTTTGGTTCCACAAACACGACCACATCTCGGGCAGTGCAATAATCGCAATAGCTCATTCTCCAATGCGCCTCATTTCTCTTTTCTCCTTCCACTTTGTGCAACGCGAGATTTTTTTTTGTGTCTCTATCACCCTCTCCGAGAACGTAAAAGTACCTCCTGACAGAGTTTTTGTCACCATTACCGGTGTCCTTTCCCAAGGTTCGTGTCAGATTAGGGAGAAGTAATTGCTGACACTGCGTCATTGAGAATGCACGTTTCAGGCCTGCAGACTTGCCGATGACAAAGTGGCCTTCTGAGAGTGAGAAGGAGCTGACGATGCCCTCACTCGGCCTTCCTGCATGTGTTTGGTGTGTTGTTTCTCAGAACGATGATGAAAGTTGTCTGTTCTGTCTTAATTACTTTAATTTGCAAGTGAACAATAACTATTATAATTAGAAGGTTAGGGCCAATGGGAACATGGGACTGTATATCATGTCATGTATGCAGCTTAATAGATAAGCCAGTCATTTAAACAGCAGCCCCACTCTCTCTTGGGAAATAACACATTGTGTTGTACATTAAGTCGCATGCTCATTACCCTGATGCAGCAAACTCCTGCATACAAGCAGTTTTCTTTTTTCAGACTGATGCATTTCAGAGGCGAATGCTTTTGTCTTTCAGATATAAGATATTATTTAGTCCCGGAGGGAATTATTGAACCTCATTTTGGGTTAGTTTTTATGCATTTACAAAGAAATAAACAATGCAGAGATAACAATGCGGGAGAGACGGGGAATGACATGCAAGAAAGGGCCGCGGCCCGACTTGATCCAGGGACTTTGTGGGTCATGTTGGAACAGTGCATTAAACCGAGAGACCACCATTTAAGCCTCCGCTTCTTGTGTTTGTCTTGACCTTCAGACCCCTTTGAACATGGACATCAACAAGGAACAGAAGCGTGTGTGGCATTCACAAAACAATCACAGAATTTCTATTTCACTGTAATAGAAATAATAAAAAGGCAAGTCCATTTCAATGTCTAAATGTCAAATCAAATGCAGGCCGACAGACAGATTATTGTCGCGGAGACCAGAATGACAAATGTGTATTTCAAATGATCATGAATAGCAATTGCTGTCTGAAGCCATAACCTGGAGGGCATTAGGGTCGCCTAAGCTGTGCATGTCTGAGTTGAAGAGGGCATAATTTGTTTCTATTGCACCAGTAAATTGAGGAAGACGAAACACAGCTACAGTACTGCAACTACAACTACACATCAGAGGTGGAATAATGAGGCTGTGCGTGCTCGCATAATTGTTTTATGTCCCGTGATCTGTAACTGGTGTGACCTTAACGGTAAAAAGACTTTCAAATGAGAAGCTCTTCCCGAATGTGCTTACGGTTTATCATATTTTTGATGATGCCACAGGGGAGGGGCCGCAGGACCACGCCTGATTTACACCTTTGATGTCTCCTGGCCGTAAACATTCAACCCCCACGACAGTGTTTTAAAGAACTAATGATTTAGATGAATCCGAGACAAAGTGCTGAAGGTCGGCTTTCTACTGGGCCACTGCCACAAAGCATCCTGCTGAGTCAGGGCTCCGAATAGGCAAACACATCATTTACGAAGCTCATCACAAACTGCACGAGACACAAGCCTCAAGGAGTGACTCTGCTCGGGGTGCTCAGGGTCGTTATACCGCAATGTTTTTATAACACTTGTTGGGTTAATGGCGCAAAATATTGAATCGGTATGGGGGAATTGCATTTCCTCTTAACGGCTCTGGCGACGGCGAGCCGGCGGCTAACAGTGCAAACAAGGGCGACTGTGTTTACCTGAGGGGGAGCCACAGGTGGGCGTTACACCTCCGTGACTACGTCGTTGGTTGGGACGGCGTTCACAGCTGTAACCGCTGTATGAGGCATGGTCATTGGGAATTAGCAGTAGCTAAACATGCTGTGATACATTGCATTGAATACGTGTTCTCTATGTATTTGTGTCACTACCAAAGAAACATGAAATGAAATGAGAGCAGTACACAGCCGTGAGCTAACCTGTACGGCACCCTCAGGTGCACTAGCAAGTGGAAGCTTGAATAACAACACACACTATCTTTACATAGTAAATAGTTGTTTGCTGCTATAGCAATGTTTGAAAGGTTGAATTGAACTGAAGCAGAATACAACTAAAATCTGCTTCAGTCCAGTTTTGTCAAATTCAAGGCACTAAGAGGTGAAGAAATTCAAAATGCCAAACATGTCAGTTGACACCCTGAAAAGATTGAAGCCGACTCTACAATTGTAGCATTCACACTAAGTAAACTGTTATGTTGGTTAGACTGAAAGGCAAAAACAACTTGAAAGAAATATGAAAACACTTCCATCAAAATGGTCACCCATTAGTTTCCACCCCAAGGTTTTCTCGGTACATCAGACCTGCACGCCTGTGTGTGTTGGCGTGTGCGTTTTACCTCTTTATTATGCTCTTGCAGTCGGAGGAGGGCTCACACATTTGTCTTAGTTGGGTGTGTTATTACCGTCGGGAAAATCCATCACACTGCCTAATTCATCCAAGTAATCACCTGCTCAGAGTCATTTCTTGTGCTTTCCTAAACTGCAAACAGAACGACGTGGCTTACTCGGCACATTGTTTTTCTTCGGGACCAACCGGGCGTCATTCATCAAACGCTGTGTTGACCCAGTCAATGCGCAGGCGGCTGGAGATATGAACGATGGAACGACATGAAAAATACACGTGGGTTAGTTATACGCCCTTCTTTGCGGTTCACTCCTCTCATAGCCTGAGGATGTTGTGAGTACGATGCCCCCCCGCCGCCCCCCCTCCCAGACGCCTTCACCGACAGGCTCCTGTATCTATTAGGCCTGCCGTAAATGATGCCAACACTCTGGAGCTGCTTTATTCCCCGGTGTGGTACGACGAGGTGAGATGTGGATCGATGCTCCGCACTTTTGATGTAGACGCACTTTATTAGTGGGTTGTGAGAAACCCTTGAGCCCTTGAATTCGGTGGGTGATGTCACCTTGAGCGGCCGCAGCCGTGTTTCGCGGCGGGTTACATAACGCACAAACGCACACCGCTGACACAAACCACGTACAAAACGCAACATCAAATGAGATCAGAGATAGCAGATAAACTAAGGGAGCCATTATCCCAGCAGCGAGCGGAGCCAGATATGCCTGGAATACAGACGCTGTATTACATTAACTCTGGATTTGATTTGTCTGATGGACTACGATATTTCCTCTTGGATACATTTAATGTCACAATGGTTTAGCAGTTTTGACGTTGTGCAGGCGACACACACTACCACCGCTGCAGTACAGTGTGGCAAAGTGATGCATGTGTGTGTGGGCTTGCTCCAAAATAAATATCTAAGTTTTAGGTATCGCATTACTGGCAATTGTTTGCGTTGTCTGGCAGGTGAGCAGGTCGTCGGTTCAGAAGGAACTACAAGACACTCAATGGACTAAAATATTAGAGAGTTGCTAAACAACACTGGGGGAGGTGAATCCAGGGACAAGCCTAACTTACTTAAGGGGACACTCCACTGATTTCACATGTCAATGTCAATTGGGAGTACTTCTCAGCCTGTGGCTCTGGGAGAGCGTTGTCAAGTTTGAGAAAATTATATATAATTATATTATAGGTATATGCTGCATATAGCATCCAGGTATTCTAGCTTGTGCTTGAAGACCACTCTCCTTTTTGTTTCGTTTACAGCATTACAAAGTGGGGATGGGAAATTTGAAAATAATGCATTTATCAGGCAGATGATCTCATGAAATATGCCTTTGATTTGCGTAATGGGACAATCCAGGCATTTGAAATATCTACGCATTCGCATGACGTAGCACAATTTTAGTAAACAGCAAGCTTTTAAAAGTTTGAACATCAGTTTAGGTTTTTGGTATCTTTATTATTTTGAGAAATGTATCATTGGTCAATAAATAATAAACGTCATAGTACTTTTCCCACACTGCAGCAAGGTGCAATTAGGATTATGAAACGCTCTGAACTCATCAGCGAACATCTCACTGAGGCTGCTCCTTTTATTTCTATCAGTCCCTGCTGTATTTGAAACCAATCCACTGGAAAAGGAAATGTCTAAAATGACCATGTCTTGTTTTGTGAGCTAAAATGAGGTTAGCACTGATTGCTGAAGCCCTCGTGTGTAGGGAAGTAAGTTTCGGGTCCATGTAGCAATGGAGGAGTCTGCCACTCACAATGAAAACTATTGCAGTGTTCAGACAGATGATTTGTAAATGAACAAAAAGCCGGTCATGAACAGCACCAAAAACAAGGTTTCATTTTATCATCGTTCGACAGATTATAATTAAATTGCATGTCTCTTTAGACTGTTTTATACTTAATCGTTTTTATGTAATACTTTCATTTACTTTTATTCATACATACATATTTGCCATTGTCAATCAGGACAGGTGAGGTATTAAAGAGAAATATTCTAGATGACAAACATCAAGAATTTCACTCGATGCACAGTGAACTTATTGTATTTCCTGTGACGCTGAGGTGTTTAAAAGTGAGGAAACAGGACTGACTGTTTTTAAATTTAGCTTTGTCCCCCCAAGCATGACACTCTCAACCTCATGGGGTGTGGCGTGTGCATCATTAAACGATGCCACACTGTTAAGATCACATCAATCCAACACAACAAGACAAGTGAGACACGTCTCCTTTGCTCGCTGTTAAGCCAAAGTCAATGGCGAGCAATGATAAGACCGGCTGGAGAATGACTAGAATGAATAGTTAGCAGCGGCTGCAACCTCATTACAAGGACAAACTGGGTACAGCAGGAGGCCGGTATCTTTGGCACAGCCCCACTTTGCTGTTTCCAATTTGAATAGAGAAGGGAATCATGCTTAATGCCTTTCCCTGCGCGGATATTGGCTTGTATGGGACAGCGACCCGTGAAATGAATATTTTTGTGAGATGAGATTTGTTATACACAAAGAGGAAGGCCTGCTTTTCCAACCGACCGAGAAACACCCGACACAGGAGAGTGGAGGTATTGTGCGTTCAGGACATGAAGAGCTCAGAGACTGATAATACCTGAGAAAAGGGGAGGAGGAGGAAGAGAAGAGAGACCAGGAAGAAGGGCAGGATGAAAGGTAGCTTCTTGTGGCGAGCAACAGAATAACAAAGAGGCAATGCCTAAATGATATAACTTGAACCCAGTGGTGGGCCTTCGCTGCAGGCCTAAACAAAATCACAAAGTTATAGCTATTTTATACTTGATTGTTTTTCACAAATATACTGTATTATAATGATTTTTTTCCTGTCAGCCTAACAGCTCCTGTCTTCCTCTGTTGCTCTGCCTTCAGCCGTGCAGCAGGCTTTCATCCAATCAGGTCTTTTCTCTCCTGTGTCTCTATGTCAGCAGAGCAGTTTAAGCAGGCCTTTGTAGATTAAAGTACACAAAGAGTGGACGTTGTCGTTGATTGTCATGGACTTCAAAAAATCTGATCTTTTGTTTGACAAGCTGGGTGTATTCTTTTGACGTGCAGTACCTGCAAAATCCGGGGACGTGTGATTGGTCAGTGACCCAGTGTGACTATTAACATGCACTGTGATTGATCAGTGATAGATAGATAGATAGATAGATAGATAGATAGATAGATAGATAGATAGATAGATAGATAGATAGATAGATAGATAGATAGATAGATAGATACTTTATTAATCCCCAAAGGGAATTTTGTTCAATGAGAGAAGTTATGACATGTTTAGTGTTTTGCTTGTCGATAGGTTTACATTTTTATTTCGAATACTAAATCTAAACTATCCCCAGAAGATGGCATATTCTGCACTAACGGCAGTAAACATGGTGAAACTGTGCTGGAGAACTTGTGGGTTCTTTAGTTCCCGGCTCAGGGTCATGAGCCAGGATTAGACTCACAAAGCATTTCAGAAGAATGTTCAGACGAAGGCTGTGATAATGAAATTGATATCCATAGCTAGTTTTATCTTCAGCTTTTTATTAAGTTATTTATTGTGAAACAAAAAAGGTCCAAACTGATGATAAAATTGCATAGTTTTAAGTCAAAAACCTTCACATTTTCATAAGGGAGGACTCCAAAACCCAATCAAAATGTGTATCTTTATCGTGCGTCTTTATCGCGCTGCGTAATATACGACCATCCTGACTGGGGCACTGCTCCTAACACCTGAATAACACACCTAAGCGCAGCATGCTCACCTTCTCTCTGGTTGGCTGACAATGATTTCAGGCTGACACTGGGAAGCAGTTTGACACTATGAGTAAATGTATAAACCCACCACCTGTAACACTGTCATGTTGCAGTCAGAATAGTATTAGGATGAGACACATTGCCCAAGTATAATCATCTAAAAAAAAACATCTCAACTGATGACTGACAGCATAATGTGCTAAAATAAATGGTAAATGGACCTGTACTTGTATAGCGCTTTTCTAGTCTTCCAACCACTCTAAGCGCTTTAACACTACACAACATCATTCACCCATTCACACACTGATGGGAGGAGCTACCATGCAAGGTGCCACATCAGTTTAATCAACCATTCATACTCCGTAGGCACAGCTACGAGAGCAATTTAGGGTTAAGTGTCTTGCTCAAGGACACATCGACATGGGGTAGCGGCGCCGGGGATCGAACCACCAATCCCCTGATTGAAAGATGATCCTGCTCACCACTGAGCCACAGTCACTCCTCACTAACAATAAACAATAAAATAGACAACAACAGACAATAAAATAGTAGGAATAAGTGGCAAAAGATTGCTGATGCCGTCAGATACACACACCAACATGTGTTAGCATGAGAGAACCCATGTCTTGTCAAGGGGAACGGAGGAAGGACCTAAAAGCCAAAAACAGTATATTAATAATATTTATTCCAAAAAGGGTACTCCAAAAACAAACTACATTCAAGCTGAAGCCCAAAACAAGGCCCAGAGACAAGGTTACACAGTTACACGGTACAAACCGACAAGGAGACAAATGGGGTTTAAATACAAGAGGAGGTAACGAGCAACAGGTGGACACAATGAGGGCAGCACAGGTGCAGGGAATCCACAATCAGGAACCAGGTAGACAGACAATCCCAGACAATCACCGGAGCAGGAAGTGCAGAGACGCAGAGACTACAAAATAAAACAGGAAACAAAACTCAAACTATGACTTGTCTTGCGGTTGGTGATGAAGTTTTGTAGGATGGGTCATCACCACTTTCTGCTCGTTTCTGGTCTCCCAGAGCGGACGCATTAGATCCGTCCTCTGGCTGAAGGCTTTCACAGACGTGAACCTACTGGATCAAATGCTGAGAACAGAAAAAGCCCTTCTTGGGGCGTCTGTGACTGTGGCCTCGGTATGGCATGTCTTGATTTACACTAAAAGATAAAAAATAGTGCTGTGCAAATATTATTCCATCAGGTACCATCCTATCAGCCCATCTGATGGAAGCACAGCCTCATTATAAACCCAGACAGCCCGTCCCCTCCTCCGTCTCATCCTCTGTTCTCTTTAATTTCTTTGAGGGAAGTGAGGGAGGGAACAATATCAGCATTATGCATGTACCCATCTTTCCGGTGAAGGTGGGGGGAATGAATTTCTACAGCGGGCTCATAAATCCCCGCTCTACCTGGCTGAGCAGCTTTGGGACGCACGGTGGTTGGCCGGCCCGGCTCTCTTGGCCGAGACTATAGATCTGGATTGACAGCTGCTCCATCCTGTCTGCCACTGTTAATCATTGAAGGATTTGGGCTGCCGGCAAGCAGCTCTGCCAAGCGACCTTGAGCCCTGCTGGGGCCGAAGGACTCCAACTAAAAGCCTGTTCCCCTGTTGCAGCAAGCGAGGGGCACTTCAGCCAGGTGGCTTCTTTGCCCCATACGAGAGATTGATGGGTATCTAGATGTGCCACATTGTTGGCGTGTATCCCCTTTAAAATTTGACAGCCTTTGAGTATGCGTATCACTTGTGCGCCTGGTGTGGATAATTTGGCCAGTTATGTAACTTTAATGTACCATCGTTCACTGCGCACTTCTTTTGCATGAGCCCATAAAAAAGAAAAAGAAAAATACATGGCTCTCGCCACACAATTCGAGAGGTATATGGGTGAAAAACATATGCTCTGTTTGCACTGTCACACATTCCTGTTGACTGAGACAGCACAAGGAAGAGAAAGGCAGCCATTGAGTTAGAAAAATAATGAGACATCCATTGTCAGTGTTAATGATGGCGTCGTTCTGGAAGAAGAAGAAAAAAAAAAGGCATCTCCATGTTTGAAAAATTGGGTCTTAATGGGATGTGAGTTTTATAGTTTGCCCATGAGGCGACACTAGATAAGGACGCGGAAGAAGCTGGAGAAATGGGGGACGGGGACGTTTAGGAGTAGGGAAAACTATTAGATGTTATGCAAGAGAGGAATGGCACTGAGATAGTGGAGTAGGCTCAGTGCCATGTTTGAAAAAGGAACAAAATAATAAGCCTCTCACTTTCTGCTCCTCTGGTGCTCTCCTCTGTCTCTCGCCCATTCCCTCCATAACTCCCCATCTGTTCGGGGAAACGCTCGGCAACCAAAAAGTCCAGGATCCACGCTCCAGTCCCGTATTTTCTCTCCAGCCGTACTGTTGGAACCCAGCAGCAGCAGCAAATGCCTGTTTTGCCTCTCCTCTCCTCTCCTCTCCTCTCTCCCTCTCTCGCTGCGCGCTCTGCTCTGCTGCAGTGGATGGTCCTCGCCGTGCGCTCGCAACTCGTCTCAGTGGAGGAGGTCTTTTTCCCACCCCTTCTTTCGTCTCTAGCCCTCGTTCTTTTCTGGATACATGTGAGGGAAAAGTCGTAGGACAGACAAGAGAGAGGGAGGGAGTGGGGGGAAGAGCTCAGGAAGTGTGTCCAACATCTCTCTCGCACACATGACTGTGTTATGTTTTGCTGTCTCCGGGTGACAGAGAAGCTCGCGCTCTTAGACGCCTCCCGCTTTTAGACTCTGTGCCAGGTAAGTTCTCTCACACGCTTCATGTCTTTTTGATTTATTCTGCGTTTGATGTGGTGGGGGACACGGGAGCATCTTTCGGTCGTTTCACCCTGAGGGGCGATGAGGGGGATGGGGGGATAAGACATGTTCCCATGAGGAGGGGACATTTTGGCACAAGTTGTGCGTAAACAGGTCCAACGTATGGTATGGTCAGCATATGGCATAGTGTGTGTGTGTCTGTGTGCAAACCTTTGCTTCATAATAGACCACTTGGGCTCGCTGAGCTTCCATCCTATTTGCCAAAGAGCTCTGCAATAAATTCTGACCGACTGCAGCAACTTGGAATCGTGAGCTTTTTGAATAGAGGCAGGATTGGCTGTGTTTCACCCCTACTGTACGTGTGATGTCCATGTGCCACGCACACTGTCATCTAAAAGCCTATCTCTGTTAGGGAGTGGTGGTAGCTTCAGCTCATGTGGATTCAAGTCTTTCTGTTTCTTTTAGGGGTGGGGGAAACAAAAAAAGAAAGTGCAGCATTATTATATTTTCTTTCATGAGGGAAACCCTGTATACGCACTGAACGCAGAGTGCAGTGCAGCACAGATGATAACACAGAAATTCTATGACGGCACACTACACTGTGCGTGTGTGTGTGCATGCATGCGTGCGTGTGTGTGTGTGAGAGTGTACATGCTACTGTGTGGGTGGTATGTATGCGTCTAATGTAAACTCTCATGCAGGCTTCAGCTCCCAAGTGTGTGTCTTGTGCTTTGTTTTGTAAATGAAGTGATTTGCTGTTTTTTAGATTTTAGAGGCAGAATGGGCATGTGTGTGTGTGTGTGTGTGTGCGTGTGCGTGTGTATGTTTCCATCGCCGTGTGAGTGTGTGTGTTTCCCTTTCAACACTATCAACTGTCTCTCATCACTTGACTGTGGTCGGTGACGTCAGCAGCACACACTCACTTTTGGGAAACACTCGTCTCCGGCACTTCTCCTCTGCAGGTTATTGGGTGGCGTTTGGCTGCGGGTGGTGACTTGGTGACGATTTACAACCTGGGATCCCGAGCTTTCGCCGGGTGTAAATCACCCTGCTTGGCGAGGCACAGAGCCACTGCGGCCAGTCGGAGGAGACGCTCCGGATGTTCATGTCCACTGCTGCACTGCAGGCAGACTCGCTCACCAAAGCTGCTAGCAGACGGTGTGTTGCTCAGCCACAGACAGCGTAGGCTTGGTCTAGAGTGGCTCTTCATCTATCAGCCTATGGTATTTGAACAGATGCTTGTAATCCAAAGTAACCTCCGGCGGTCTGTGTTGTTGCAGGTGCAGGCGGACCTATCTGATGGGAATTGCATGTTACTAATTTCGTACATGAACAACTGTGTCACCGTTGCCAGGAAGCTGAAGAATCAGTTGTAATAATTGAATGGGGAATCTGCAGTTTCTTCCGAACGGCGCAATAATTGACCCCCCAGCGGTTCCTTTGGCTCGTTCGTCCATCCCAAGTGGTGCTCAAGTAATGAGGCTTCCCAACAGGCACCCTGCACTGTGCGTCATTCAATTGTCAGCTCTACATGCCGCCAAACAGAAGTCCTGGTTCAAGTCACAGAAAAAGCAATCATCTGTCTTGCTGAAGTGTCATTGAGCCAGAACACTAAATCCCCGGCCATCTCGAAGGGCACTATATCACATAGCTGTGCGTATTCCTACTTAATGCAAGTGCTTGTTTTGCCGCCTTCATGTTCACATGCATATATAGGGAAGCCACAGCTATTGCATTACTGAGATATAATCAAGGGGCTGGAGACATAGGACCACCATAAGTGTCACGGCTCCGGGTAAGTGCCGTGAATTTCAATCTATGTTCCACAGCATAGCTCCTAATCAATTCAAACGCAAGCCGGGGGCCTTTGCACACGTGGCCGAGCAAATTGCGCCAATCTTTGCAATTGTGCTATTTGCAGTCGAATCCGGACCAGGTCCGGCACTCGGCCACATTTTGCACGTCAATATCCAAGCCCTGCACATGCTGTATGCACGCAGCACTGATCAGATGTAATCAAGCACCAAACTTGAGCAATCTAGACACACGGTATAAATTAACCTGGCTGACAATGACAGGGTATAGATTGTCTCGTCACACCCCTGCTGTGTTGGGTTTGTCTCTCTCAGCGGCCTGACGGGGAATCAGGATGAGTGAGACAGATACAGCTGTTGTCCCGTTGAAAATGATGTTGTCACACTTTACTTTCAAGCAAGATGAATGTCTCTTGAGTGGCTGATGAGTTTGATTGCACACACAGCTTGCTTTAGATTATTACCATGGTCCGTGTGAGTGTGTGAGTGTGTGTGTGTGTCTGTGTGTGTCATGTTTAGTTAAGGCTGAAGTAAGCTGTGACCGTGCGACATCGTTGGTTGCATTTCTGCCTCGATGCTTTTAAAGGAATCAGGTGATCCCCACAAGAAGCAAATAAAGGCCGAGGCGGCATTAACGTACACACACAGGCATCAGCGCATTGGAGAATGCTCGGGTGACCCCGGGTCTTTCTGAGCGTTCTTGGCGGCTCACCTTGAATATCTGGTACAAGGGACTCACAGCTTTTGACAGCGACAGTCATGGACGCCCAAACACGGCAGCTCACAAAACAGCCGTCAGCCATAAACAAATCAGAGGAAACAAGCCCATCAAGCCTCTGCATCTTGACATGTAGCTGTAGCGCTGAGACCATGTATGGAATATTGCCATCAGCATATTTCAATACTAATCTACATCGTTTTACATGAACTACAAGTATAACAGAAAAATCCATAATAGCTATGACAAGGAGTATGTAATTTAATTTGTGCAGGAGGCCCGGAGTAACACATCTGTAAGTGTGTAAAGGAAAGTCAGGGTTTTTAAAAAGGTCATAGTGTCTTTGTTTTTTTAAGATTCAGGTCTGTTCGCATGGCTACTCTAACAAATCATGTTTGCACAGCAACAATGTCATGGTTTGTGGACCACTCTGCACAGCTTAAGGAAGCATATTGTCGCTGTCCAACAGGGACCAGCTACTGGAACGACAGTGACGTCTGAAAAATGGCGACAGACAGTGCACGAAGAGACTCGCATCCGTTGCGATGCAGCCTCGAGGAAAACTTCACAGCAAAGGAATGGAGAATGAGCTGCAAAATGTCTGACTGCTTTATTTGGATGGGTTTAATTTGTCATGGATCACCGTTTCAGCAGCTGACATGGATGAAAGCTATGGCATAGTATTTATTTGGAGACGGGGAGAGTGTTCCACAGCTCTGGATGGATGCAAAACTGTTGTGGGACACGCAGACGGTGGCCTGGCTTTTTTTTAAATGAAGTCACTGGTCAGTCAGGTGCTCTGAAGAGGGACAAGGCCGCCCACTCGCTGGAGAGGATCACCCCTGTGGCATCAGATGTGTCACACAAACACACACACACACACACACACAAGATTACATGTGGGACGCTTCGGTCGCCTCTTCAAATCCGGCCTCTCTCCTGGTGGGAAATCTTGAACTGAACCCAAAAGAAAAAGGAGAAGAAAGCTCTCTATTCTCAGCATCCCTCTGACTTTCTCTAACCGTGTGTGTGTGTGTGTGTGTGTGTTTCTTCCCGACACACTCTCTCTTATCCTGTTCTCCCTCTTCCTCCCCCCTCACTGGCTGTCAATAGGTTGCACTGCAGCCTGAGCCGGTGCCAGAGCTCGGCCTCTAAGCCACAGGTGAAGCATTAAAGCCAAAAGACTCACGCACTGAAACAGAATCCCCTCTTCGCTACTTAAAAGCGCGGTTCAGGCCCGCTTCCTCAAAGTTACACCTGAATAAGCTGCTCCAGCTGCGACGCATTTTTCCTTTACCTCCACCGGCAGTTTGCTGACACACATTCACGCCTTCGACACGCCAAGTCACAGGATGATAAACTGTTGTGTGCTCTGGCACGCCGCCTTTCCCACCTTGTGCTGTTGCGTGTTGTGTGTGTGTGTGTGTGTGTGTGTGTGTGTGTGTGTGTGTGTGTGTGATTGCATTTCCCCCCTGCAATATAGTTGTGTCCATGTAGTATGTGGAGCTTTTTACATGAAATGTTTTAAAAGATAAACAAAAATAATGCAAATATGAAAATATAAGTGATATGCATTGTATAGTATGGTTGAGATGCGTCACTTTGTTTTAAAAAGAGTATAAACAGAGTAAACTGTTCTCAATATATAGGGACTTATGAAATATACAACAAAATGTAGGAAGCAGTAAATGCCGTTTGTCATTTCACTAAAAAATTTAATTTCACGAAATAACGAAGTTGGTAGAGGACATTTATAATAATTTTTACAATTTTAAAACAAAAGCTTTTTCTGATCGTAAGTCGCTTTGCTTAAGATGTGGTCAAGGTTAAGCACACAACTAACTTGTTAAGTTTTCGGTAAAAATTGTAGTTTGAATTCAGGCAATTACTTGTTTAATCTTCTGATAACGTTTTGGTTTGCGTTAAAATGACTTCTACTTCCTTACGGTTTGTTGTGGGTTAAAATAGTCAGCATTGACTGTCTGTCGACCATTCATCCGCCCACAAAACTTTACTTTCTAATTCTGGTACAGCTCCTAAAGTGTCATAAAAGATATATAGGAATACTTCAAGCTGATCTTTTTTGGGGAGGTTTGTATGATATCATATATTCTGTTATGGTTAATTATGCAGCTCTTGGTCCTGGGTTTAAACATCTCAATCAGTGGTAACAAAAGAGGAAAACTGGATGTTAAGGGTTTGTTAAAGTAGTAATGTATACAGCACAAGCTGTATTACTTATATAGTAAATATGCGCTGGTAATAATATTGGTATCAGAACCAAAAGTATGTTGAATGTGTAAAAATGTGCACAGCTGCTTTTTAATTGACCCACCCCACCACACAATGGTAATTCATTTGCTCATAAATAATGGTGAAAAATTAGGAACCTAATTTATTTTGAAGGTTTAAAACCCGGTGTTTGTTTGACACCGCAACGCAGGGCATTTCTCCCTTAGTTGCCATGGAGACACCATTAGGCAGTGGTGCTGCACCGATTCCTATATTTCTTTTTGTGTGTGCATAACCCCACACCAAAACTGCGCCGCTTGTCGCGGACGCGCCTGTGCCAACTGCAGGAGTGGGTGGAGAGATGGGTGCATGTGCATGTTGATGTGACCGAGAGCGAGTGGGAGCGGGAAGAAGAAAGAGATGAAAACAAGGTGGGAGGGATGGAGAGAATGAATGAAAAGAGGGAGGGAATGACAAGGAGAGGAATGAATGATGGAGACGAGTGGGAAACACACGCACACACACGCACACACACACACGCTCACTGGCGTACAGTGCACACAGATGACTAGATTACGCACTGAGTGAGCAGGGTGCGCGTGGGTGGAGGGATGCCGCAACAGTGCAGCTTATTTTGCCGTCAGATTGATCCCTGCAACCGCTGCTCACTGCATTACGTCGAGCCACTTCACACAGCATGAGGCCAAACCCACAATCACTGGCGTTGTGATCACAGACGGGGCGTTTAGTAGTGATCCTCTTTTTGCAGATCACTGTGCGTTCACTCGTTTTCAAACAGACATGTATTAATGTGCGACGCAATATAAGTTAAATGAGCTAATTTGGCTACTCATCAAAAGTCCTTTACTTTCACCATAACATTCTAAAAGTTATAAAATCTAGATTTGATCGTTCACCTTCTGGAACGTAACCAATTTGTGTTCATCCACTGTGATTAATTGCTCCTTTTTGTTGCTGAAAAAAAACAAAAGAAATCGAGCGACACCAATAGTGTGATGTCCTGCATGAAGCGGCACGCGGATGCAAAACAACGTGACGAACGTGGTCCACCTCGCTCACGTGATGTTACAACTTTAACACCAGCTGAGGTTGTAAATCTTCCTCATTGTCTGCATTGTTGCTCTCGGTCAGCAGGTGTCACAGTTGGACACTGTTCATTTTTTAATTTCGATGAAAACGCTGTGAGTGCATTATTTACTGGATCTAATGGTTTTTCAGTATTTTGTTTCAAGATGGGGCGCTTTGGTTTCAGTCTTGAGTCAGAAGTGCTGCAGTGTAGCTGTAAACAGAAGAGGTTGGCGTTTAATTAAGTGACGCTGTTGTCTCTTGTCCAGTGGCTTTGTGTTTCACTGACGTGGTTCAACCATGTTCAGCCATTATCGTCATAAACATCTCTCTGCAGGTTGTGTCTGTCTTTACCACTTACTTCCATATTCATAATGATTTGATATTTTGGGATGTAACGTGGTGTTGACATGCTATGTATCCACAAAGATAAACACAGCTTCAATCATCTGGAGTTTCACTATCCACATGTTGCGGTCCTGCTTGAGAATCACAACTCCATCCATCCACCACCTTCAATTACAGTGATATGAATTGAAATGTGATGGCTTTACATCACAGTCTGAGATTTCTGGGAGAACAGGGGTTCTTTGAAATTTCAATGCATCACCATAGTTTTTAAATACGTCGCCGTCTCCATCTCACGGACTCCTGACTCACGGAGCCTGTTTCTGCTTTACGAGGCAAGCGTCGCTCTCTCAGAGGGTTGTGGCGAACGGAGATGCTTAGATCCGTGACAGATAGTCATGACCTCCAATGTGCTGTGGACACACTGTGCTCCCTCAAGGCAAGTAGCCAAGGGAGGACGGTCCAAGAAGAGACTGCACAGTCACGGGGAAAACGGAGTCATCGCTGCTTGGTTTCATTTAGGGCCTTGTGATAAATGTGACGCAGCTGTAAAGGTCTGCTTTGTTCCTTCCACTGATTGACACAACACATTAGGATTCAAACGTGTCACCAATCCTTTGATTTAATAGAAATAGTTTTGCATAAAAGGTTTTGAATAAACGGGAGAAACAGTCCAGAGTTATGATGAGAAGCGAAAGACAGAGTTTGTGTCTGCAAACCAAAGTCAAGCAACTGGTTCAAATCCAGCATCTTTAGTACAACTTTGAAGAGGGACTTTAAAGATAAGTATCTCAGTCTGTATTTGTTCTTTGCGCAGATACAAGGGGATCAATGAGCAGATCTTTAAGCCAAATATGACTTCAACTAAGATTCAGATCATTTCTTATCCAAAATACTGTAACACCAGGCTCTCATGAGCAGTGAGCCTCTGGATGTGGACTGCACCACGGCCAAGAGGCTGGCATGACTTGGCATAACTTTTCTATTTCTCCCCTCTACTTTTTGTGCTCACTGTCTCTCCTTTATCCACCCACGCCCACAACAGTGTGCACACATTCTCTTATCTCAGTCCTGAAAACTCTCTTTCCCTTGTTTACTCGGCGTGTTTTTATGCAGTATAAGCACAAGCAAAGTTTAAGATCGCCTTGGACATCTTGAAAGAGTCCAGTGTGAAATTCTCTCTCTCTCTCTCTCTCTCTCTCTCTCTCTCTCTCTCTCTCTCTCTCTCTCTCTCTCTCTCTCTCTCTCTCTCAGCACAGAGTTGAGTTCATGTACTGAAAGTGTGCAGTTTTGACAGCACCGGGAACCAAACCGCACAAACAAGCCATCCAGAGCCGCTCAATCGTATTAATGTATTCTCTCACAAGTCTTGCTGGTGTCTCTTTACCCATGCCTTCACAAGCCCTACATTAAAAACTCAGCCAGTGCATTAGAGACTATCTGAGGACTGTTTGAAGCGCTCATTTTGCACTCGCCTATCACTTGCTAATGAGAACAACGGAGGCTGTGGTCCGTGATTTACACTACATTTTATTTTGGAGGCATTTAGCCTTTCAAAGCGACTTTTTCATAGCCATCAAAAACTGCTTTCCAGCTTGCCTCACACACCTAATGGGCGGACAAGCAGCAATAACCAAACTGACATGTTATATTCATTAAATCTTTAAGATGATTTAATTTTTTTCTGAACAAAAAAAAGCCCAATTCATTTAATCAGATGAATCACTTTATTCAAATTGAGAATATTAGATTTTTTTTTTAAGGGTGATGGTGTCATATCATATTCCAACCAGTCATACCCAAGCAGTCCCTCTCACGGAGCATCCAATAAGGCTGCTTCATTTTATATTACTGAAGATATTTATTCATTTGGAATATTATAATATTGATAACTTACACGCGATAACACCAAAAAGACAACATTGATGCACTGACCTGTTGCAAAAATAGAGATTGTTGCACAAGACGTGACGTTCAAGGCCAGTCGGCCTTTGCATTGTCAAGTCAAAGACTTCTTTGTTTACATCAGCGTGACATTATTCACCCACAGTGCCGATGACTGAGAGTTTATTGAAGGGTTGACCGATTTTAATAGAGACTGGTCCAGGACAGGTTGTGTGGAAGTAGTTTCGAAGTTGTCTTAATTATGTGTTGTGTCTTAACTGCCGCGCTGACGTTAGCCACTGTCAAGCCTACATTCAGGAATCACTTGATTTTGTTCAGTTTGGGACTTGTGGAGCGTCACTGGGGCTCAGCCATCTGTAGACTTTGAGTAAATAGCTGCAAATCGTAAACTGACTGCTTCTGATACCACAATGTCTTTCTATTCGGTTTTCTATTCGGCTTTCTATTTGATGTTTGTGTGGAGGATTTGAGGGTGTTTAAAGGGGCATTTTGGATGAAGATGGGCAAGATGTAATTGCTGGATGTTTTCAATGAGGAACATGTTATGTTGTATGAGTAGTTGATTGCAGCTTTCTCGTAACCTGCCTAACACTGCTAATTGGTAAGCCTGCACCCCAGAAGCTAGATGCTTCTTCCACGGTTGCTCTTTCTTCTTTCACTTTGTAGGACCGGGTCCTTTTGCAGGCTGCTGTTTGTGCTTTGTAGCACACCACACATGCACCAAATTGCTATTTGGTAACAGCTGGTAAACCATAACTGATGTCTCTGCCACACTCAAAACAGATGTAATGGGAGTCTTTTATGGAGGTTTTCATTCAGGCCCCCTGAAATTATGTGATGTTAACTGGAGCAATGTGATGGCAACTGGAGCAGATTACAGATGCAGTCTGAGGGGGCATCATTTCTCAACGGATTGAAGACACAAGCAGCTGCAGCAGAAAGTACAGCAGGTGCAAATAGTTGCGTAACGAAAAAGCTCGACCGGATTTAACCAGTGTGCACCTTCTGAGTAGACTTCGAAGTAGAGTTGTTAAAGTTGACCCTCGTTGTGACCCGGAGACTCTTTACCGTCTTTGGACCTCCGAGACCATTTAAAAGAGGTTTTTGACATCAGACAATCAAGAGAATGAGTGTTGTTGATCATTTGTGAAGTGACCAAATGCCCTCCCATGAGCTACAATGGTGTATCATACATGAGTCACTTTGCTGACATCTACTTATATTGCTCACCGCATTACACAGTCAGTCATCACGAGAATGCAATTACACCCACTCCTCCACAGCTCCTATTAATAGCCTCAGATAAATCATCAATGTGACATGTGCATGACACACTGCCAAATTTGAATCCAATGACTGTGGCATGAACGTGGTCCCAAACAGGACGTGTCCAACAACTCAGACGGGGGGACAACTACAATGAGAAAACAACATGAAGCGAACACAATCTCGCTGCTGGTGGGAACGATGCGCTTCAAGACACGCCGCCGCCTCAACAAGTGCCGCATTGAGCCTCCAAACACACGTTTCACATGTACGCCTTCACCATGTGGGCCCAGTAGAAATGTGACACCTCCACCATTGATGTGACGGCGATCTAACACCTTCGTCTCTGGGTCCATGTGTGTACGGGTAACACACACAACCTCCCCTTCTCTTCCTCACAGCTGATCTGGAGCAGGGCGAGCCAGAGACCTGCTGCCTAGTAAGATGCCGGGTCATTAGGCCAGGTGGCGCCGCTGTGATACCCACTGAGCGGCACATGTCTGGCATTAGCACCCACAGACAGGACTATAGATTAGCACTCTCTGGTCATTAATCATTGTTGCAGTAAAATAAAATCAGGACCTGACCTGCTATTGCGCAACTGCACTGTACGGCATCACTGCTGTCAGAAATGGAAACAGCGGTACGAGTGAAAAAGTTAGAGGCGGGCTTGTGACCGTGTGTTAGCTTGGATGTCTTTATTAGCGGCTGTGACAGTGAGCAGATGACTTGAGTCATGTGCTTTGCACTGTACAGCTCTAAGGTGTGAAGCTGCTGTTGCTACCTGTGTGAAAATGAATCTAGGGTTGGTGGTGGGGGGAAATACTCAATAAGCTCCAATTTGTGGCTCCCGTGTATTGCTATTACATTCAAGTCACAGAGCTAAGCATAGAAAAAAAATGAATATCCAGAGATCTCTGAAAAACCCAGAGGGTTGTTTAATAACGCTTACTGCTACTCTGAAGATATTTCCCGAATCCTCAAAGACTTCTCCTAACCATCTGGATGGGAAAACATTTTGTGATCATAAAAGACTTTTAACCAGTTTCCCCAAGTTGAGACTTAAGTGTAAAACATAGCGTGCGCAAACTGGAGCTACGCTCAATGGGAGTAAACTAAGCCCGTTGAGAAAGGAAAACTAACAGTCAAACAACAAAAAGAAGACGCACTAAACGGCAGAAAGATGCTCCACGACAACCGGTTACGCCTGAACGCACCATGAAGTACTTGTTGGCGCCCCCTTTGCTGTGCAAGTGTTTGAGGGTGGGAAGAAAATAATTACTGAGAGATCCTGCTTTCGACTTCGAAAGTTGAAATCGAAAAGATTTCTGATTATAATCTAAATCTTGCCACCCTCCAGACATGAGCACTGGATCAACAGGGGGGAAAGTTAGCCAACTCCCAGTCTCTGTCCTCAGACATTTGCCAAACCAGCTCTGAATGGCAGTGAGGATCGTCGTGTCAGCTTTGGGAACTTTCTGAACAGATGCACTGTCCAGATGGGCACTGGCCTTTTTTTTTCCACGAGCAGCCGTATGAAGCGAGCTCTCAATGTGTCCAACGGGTTTTCAGAAAGTCTGCATTTAGGATTTCATTCGGGCTGGCAACTAGAGCATTTAGGGCCTGCCACATATGGTCTAAAATACTCAGGCATTGTTTTGAAACCTATTGAACAGTTTAAAATGATAATGTTCACCGCTACAGACCAGATAATGAAGTCTTTTGAAGTTCAAGTACCTGCACGGGTCGCTGCTTACTGGGCATCAGACCTGCTTTTCTTACTGAACAGAAGCCAGACAAAATTCAATTCATTCACGCTGTGCCAGTCTGAATAGTACAGACTACTGTGAGCTTGTAAAGTCCTTCTGCAGTGTTGATCCTTTCTTTAGGCAGCTGGCTAAAAGAAAGGCATCCTTCCTGGACCACCGTGGCCATCCTTTTTTAAATCTTGTATACGTGTGACTGTCCTGCAGTGTCTCGTGTGTTTACTTGGAATGGTTTACTGGCGGTCCAAAATGAAAAAAAAAAACACGCACAGCGTCATTCCCGCCTCTTTTGCACCATGCATGCATTATTTACACTAACAACAAAGGCGGTCGTACTTTATTATTCATGTGTAAGCCATCTAGTGAGACGCATTGGTAAACACCATTCAATTCTTATAATAGAAACATCCTTGATCAGAATACTAGATTTGTTTACAGCCATAAAAACTGAAATCATAACACACACATACACACAAACTGTTCCATCATTCCTGCCGTTGCTGCTGTGGCCCCTGCTAGGCCGATTAGGTCCAGGGCCTCAAAGCCATCACAGTGTTGATTGTAACCATATTTTGTTGCAGGGTTGGCAGATGCTGATCGACACGCAAACTCCCAGGCATGCATGTTCCACATATGGGAGTTGATGTGCTCTCCATTAATTAAATCACCCTGGGTCATGGACTGCCGGTGGACGGTGGCTTTATTTAACAGCGTAAATCATCAGCATTGTGGGAAAAATTCAAATGAGGCGGGTCTAAGCGAAGTGCACTTGTCACCCGAGTGTTCTTTGATCGAATTGACTTCTTCCATACGGCTCCGTCACTGTGATTTAGACTCCAAGTCTCTGTGGCACAGCCACCGAGCGATATTCACATGTCTGTACTGGGCTTAATCCCATGCTGATTCACACGTCAGTGCAGTTTCATTTGTAAATTAGACGATAGACTCATGTATCACTGCATGTTTTTGGGCCATAACCAGCCAAGTCGTGACTGGACTTTCATCCTTGGGAAATTCAAAGCTGATTCGGACACAGACAGACCGCTCCCATAAGTTCCAGCTGTTTATTCTCGCCGAGCCATCAATCTCTCTCTGCTGTCTCCAAAGGGACGACTGACTAATGGAGATGAGACTCAACCTTCTTTATCTCTTCCTCCCATTGGAATTGATGCAAATCTCTGTTTTACCTGTTATTGTGGGTCCTAAATCATGTTAGAGAAACTAAGTGTGGGAGACTACATCCTGATAGAAATAGAAGGTTAAGGATTGACAATATCAGGATCAGTGAATTATTATGACTCACCTACAAAAACCATACCTATCTTCAGCCCTCAAAAACAGGGAGGGTTTTGAAACTAAAGCCAGTGCAGTGTGGTGATCCTCCTCCAGAGATATTTGAGTTTCAGAGAAGCATAAAAATGGCAAAATAATAAATACGCTGCAACAGCATTTCTATGTTTAATACTTTTACTTTTAATTCTCAGGAAATAATACAGAATAATCTTGGCCCAGTGGAGTGAACTTACTCATTTTCATCCCTTGTTCATTCATTCATTGGTTTTTTGCCCCTCGCTTGAGTATTTCTTTATCCTATTACTCTCCATTTCTCTTTCCATCTCTCACTCACTGAAGGCTCTTTCAGACAGAACGTGACGTAACCACTGAGCTCGGAAACCATTTATTTCCAACGGCACCACGGCGGCTCGTCGAGTGCAAAGCGAAGATTTGGGCGCTGCTCGTTGTGATTAGCTCCAAATCGCTGCTTCACGTGCCTGCCAGGAGACAACATTTGTATATATTGTTGTGTGGGTGGAAAGAGTCAACTTTTAGAGTCTGTGGGATTAAACGGGCTGCACCGTGCCAGAAACAAGTGTGAAAATGTGTCAAATCGTAATGGGAGAGGTCAGACCTTCAGATTTAGCTATTGTAACCGGCTCACTTTCCCAAAAAGTGTTTTTTTCTGCTCGAATCTAGAAAGAGCTACCCGATTTAAAAACAAGGCACTAATATTTTGTATAAACCAGCTTCTCTCTCCAACCGCCCTGTGGCCGTCCCCTGTTGATTTGAAAGTGAAAACACAGCAGTGGCATTTTAAGGTAAAGCAGAACAGTGTGAACACACCCTCAGGTGGTCGCAGCTGCCAGCCTGTCCACCTCGAGAGGCTGCAGCAGGCCAGTCGGTGACCACGCTGACAACGAGCCCATTTTATATACAAAACATGACCCACGAACACAAAGTGAGGCACGGTAGCTCACCGTCTGTTGCATGGCAGGAACTTTTTTTTTTTAAGCTTGATTTTCATGAACGATACAGCCTGAACAACTCATTGTGATACTTCAAGTGCAAGAGCATCACGTTACATTAGTAAACACTATGAGCCGCTCGGTCTGATTCCAATTCACGTCGTAGATTGTTCGGCACAGGCTGGTTGTGAAATGCCTGTGTTTTATTTCAGTGCTTTTATCACCACCAGCACCACTGTGGAGTAGGAAAAGCAGGTTCCCCTAAAACCTGAGCTGGCCCCATCCGCAGCCAGCTAGCACTTAGTCATGGCTACTTAAAGACAGCTCTGATGGCCCCGTGTGCTGTCGGCCTGCTAGTTAGAGCTTGCTAACCCAGGCACTGACTACAAGGTCAGGGCTAATATACTCCAGACGTTATTTTGGAGTGCCCACAGTCTATTAAGGAGCTGAAACGATGAACTGTCACCATTCAAACTGAATACATTATTAGTAGTACGCGTAGTAGCATACATGTACGTCCACTTCAGGATGGACACATTCTAGCATTAGGCTGCGGACCCAGAGTGTGTTGGTGCTGATGTGAGGGTGTGGGTGGGGCTCATCTGGGGAATCCATGCCCGGTTGTGCACCACTACCCATCCACATGGCTCACTGATCAATGCTCAGAGAGCATGCGAGGGAACAGTGGGGATTCCTACTCAGACTTTGCATCAGCGAGCCATTCCCTCATTTATAATCGCTCACCTACTGTACCACACTTTGTTCAAATCAAGGAGACGAAACCAAAATGAACGGCTGCATAAATACATTCATTATATCTTCTCGCGCAGTAGAACGAGCACGAAAGAAATAACGCGCCGTGATTGATGGCCAGCTACGAAGTCGTAAAGAGGACATAAAAGAGGCCATCGGTTTAATATTTATCACATTTACAAATGCAGTTCGACTCCATGAGCACATCTATTGAGGATGACCTCGCGTCATGTAATATTAATCTTTCTGTCAGAGACAAACCTCTCCCCATGCTCCAACCCCTGACTTCATGCACAGTCAACAGATGCAAGAGAGGAGCATGAATAGAGAGTCGAGAGGGTGAGCGTCCCGCCTCCATGGGTGTCTCTCTATCTGGAGTGGAAGTGGGCCACATTAAATCAGTCTTGGTGGAGAAGGCGGATTAGCTTTATGCGTCTGCCTCGGCTCTAGTAAGTAGGAGAGTGCGAGGGAAAACACTTTGCGCACAGGAAGGAGACTCCTCAAACCCCTCATTTGCCTCCTCCTCCTCCTTCTCACCCATTGTCATAGCAACGGGGTGTCTGCGGATATGTAAGAGCGATGATGTGTGTGTCTGAATTCACATAACTGCAGTGGCTTTTTGAGTATGTGATAACCACCCGGGTGAGAGAGTCTCCAAAGATTTGCTGTTTTGCAGCTGGGGATCGCCCGCTCTCATCTTTTCACTGTTATTTTCCGTGAGTTTCTTCAATCCTCTTTCTGTCTTCTCTCTTTTAGTCTCTTCTCTCACTTCTCTTGCATCCCTTTCTGTGACCCCCACATGCACGCTGTCTTTATTTTCTCTCTCTCTTCTCACACGTCATTTCTCAGAAATGCGGCAGTTTTTTTTCCCCCCCTGTCTTCTAGTTCAGCGGCTGAGGCTGAGGCAGCGTTCGTTGGCTTCCCTGCAACTGCAGAGCCCCAAAAAAAAAAAAAAAACGAAGCTGTGTTGTGGTTGCTAGGCTACAGAGGAACAAGGATCATCTCCGAAAATGTCCTCGGTTATGAATTACCACATTGTATGGCCTTTAACAGTAGGAAGCTTTTGACGAAACAGCTCCACTATGCGCTACTGATTTACTCGGTGTTTCCCCACCTGCCTCTGAGTGAGCGGGGTTCGAGCCGCCGTCAGCGCTCTCGTAGCCCTTTGGGTTCGGCGCTGTGAGTAACACCTGCAGTATCTAATGGGTAGAGCCTATGGATGCGTTTCCATCAAGCGGCTGTGACACAGATTCAAGCACCGCTGACGACAGGGGACAGAAGGAGAGAGGTGGTTAAAAGCAGTGTGACAGTAGCAGGTCAGTGGAGCTGCCGTCACGCTGCAGGGAAAGCCCAGCGAACAGCGCTTCAGTCACTAGTACAAGGAACCACATCCTCGAACATTCATTATGGCTAACGAACACCTCGGTCTGGACCATCACGGGTGATTTATTTGTGTGGCAGTGAGGCTTCCTTATTTCCTCTTTCTGCCTGAGGTCATTGGCAAAATGGTGTTGATCTAGTGCGCCCGACACGTGTGTTGGTAATGGTCCATTTGGTGTTGAATCTACTGAAGACCACAGTGAGGCAAACACTTCCAAAGATACCAATATGTGGAAATGTTAATATTGGGTGCCGGCAACCAAAAAAAAAAGAAAAAGCATAATTGCTTTGCCACGACAGGCAACCCCACACTGCTTTACAGAATTAAGAAACGTAATCTATGTCCTAAATGAACATCTAGTGGTTTTGCCGTACCACAGCAGACGCTGTTGCTCTGCACAGCAGACTACAGGAAAAGGTAGATTTTTTCCTCGATATATTCTGACATTATTCTAATTAAATTATTACAACACAGATGGTTGAAATAACATAATGTATCACAGGTGCGATGTGATTCCTACTGGGTTGCCGGCTCGATCCCGGCTCCTCTTCTCCTTCAAGTGTTGTTGAGCGAGACATTGAACCCCATGTTGCTCCCCGGGCACTTCACAGCAGCCCACTGCTCCTACTAATGCTTTGAATGGGTTGAAGGGAGGTGAAATATGGATGTGAGCGTATAACGATTGTAATAAAGCCTTACAAAGTTTGTGTCAAAGTGAGTATCTTGAGAACAATATGTTTAAATCTTGTAAGACTTTAGGCAGCATTTAAAAACTACTCTTCCCTAAGCAATCTTCAGATCCATCTGTAATAATTAAGTCGGTGAACGCAGTCACTCCACACAATCAGAGGACGTGATAAATCCATGGCGCCGTCCATGTTGCTGAAGTAGCAACTTAGAGTTAAATAATCAAGTTAAACAAGTTAAATAATTACATATCACGCACTTCTTTTAGCTCTGTCATGCAAAACAAATACTCATCATACTTTTTTAAATACACTTTGTCAATATTAGCTGGACGCAAAGCCGCCCAGCTACTAGGATGCATTGACTAGTTAACAAAGAGACAGACGGACCCGGCGCAGACCCAATATGGCCGCCCAGTGACATGGCTGACCAGGTGTTAGACACATCGCACGCCGCCTTTGGGCCTGCTTCGTCTGCTTTCTCCTACACCCCATTAGGCCCATTCCAGTAGATGGAGCATAATGCAATACCTTGGACAGTACTCATGATGTGCACACACACACACACACACACATAAACGTGCACTACGGCATCTGTACCGTGTACCAATCCCAGGCGTAGCGGTCTGCGCCAAAAGCAGCAGGTGTGCAGCTTGTGAAATCTGTTGCGCGGAGACGCCGGGTGCCAATCCTTCATCGTTACACAGACATCCGATCACGTGGAACAATGATGTGACACGATGGCGACATGGAGAGAGAGACAGGGACAGAGGGAGTGCGGAGGAGGGAGAAGGTGAGGAGTGTGCTTCCTCGCTAGCCAAATGTTCTGTTGCATCTGCATCCAACACATGGAGGGCTTGGCAAGTTTCTCTTTTGATAAGATGGAATTGGCGAGACGGTGGGTTTGTGAGTGAGTGAGGGTGTGTGTGTGTGTGTGCGTGTGTCTGTGTGAGACTCACAACAACTACACCTGGTCCTCTGTAAGTCGTGTAAGAGTGAAATAACCAGAAGTTGAATGGCAAGTCTTTGCCTCCATTGTTGAATTGTGTGTCGTGACAGCATACAACACAGACACGCACAAGCACACACACACACACACACGCACACACACACACACACACACACACACACACACACACACAAACACACAATTTGATATCTGATGATGCTGAGAGTGCTAATAGCCAGAAGAGTTTTCTTTAAAGAGTGAATAGTCAGGCAGGGTGATTTATTAGTGAATACTTTGTCGCTCCCAGTCTCCATTTCCTCTCCCCCCTTTCTCCTCCTCTCTCCCCCCCTCCCTTCCCTCCTCCCTTCCTCCCTCTTTCCTTCCTTCCATCCCTCCCCTTGTCCTCTCCATGTCCCTCTGTGTGATATATGAGCACAGCAGCCATATGAATCTAGACGGGAGATAATGAGAGTTGGTCCCCTCAGTCCAGTGGGCCACCAGCCAGGCTCGGTGCCAATGACATCATCCTGCCGGATAGATTGATAAGTGTGGTGACATTGGGCCTTTGCGTCTCAGTCGGACACACACTCTCATGCAGACATAGACACACACAACTGGCACACGAGAAAGTGTGTGATGTTGCAGCCAGGTAATTTGGAAGGGCTTCAGGTTTGGCTTTCAGGAATCTATATTTATGTTGAGATAAGAGACATCGTCTTGGACTGTTCGAAGTAAACGGTGAATAATAACATTTACTCAATTATTATGTGATTAAGTGCGGGTAACGTTTGTATTTGGTTTATTCTAGTTTTTATGCTGAGTTTTCATAGCAATGTCAAATCAATCTATTTTTTATACAGTACGTGGAGAAATATGTTTTTTTAAATTTTTTAATTTTTGTAAGTTAAGATAACACAACTTGAACTTTGCTTAAAAAGAAAGATTAAAAATCAGAGAAGTAGTTTTAAAATCACTATCTCATCAAATAAGTGAACAGCATTACAACTCTGACCAGTTGCTTGGACTTGACTGGGTCATAGTCGTGTAAACGTGTCCTGAAAATCACATTTTTCTTTGAACAGTCTCACCACCGAGATATGTGTTTCTATTTCAAACCAAAGTACTCGCATCAATCTAGACTAATTTTTTAGATGCAAATGGCGTCATTCGCATCACCTTGCCCTGGTCCTTAATTGAAAATTACTGAAACAAGGAGAACGCCATCGGAAACAAACAGTCGTGTTTTTTCCCGCTTGTTTTAGGAGACACACTGAAAACATGCCTGCAGAGAACCCCGTGCACACAAAAACACACCCTACACAACCCACGAGCTGTCTCTGTGTCTTACCCTGTTTTATCCCAAAAACTACAATGTCTGAATGAATAAAAGTAATAGACAGACGCCTCAGTACCTCTGTCACTGACCTTGCTGATTACTCGTCTGACAGACTCTCTTTTCTGCTCCTTTGTCTGATATCGAGCGCGATGACGCACGCATGTTGGAGGCAATGAGCTGCAACAGAGCTCCACGATGATTACATTTATTGATTCATAGAAATAACAGTTGTGGGACAACAACCCCTGATTTTTCTTGTACAATCCAATAAATGTGTAGTTAAAAGCAAGCCTTAATGATTTCTGACTTTGTGGAAGTGGGATTTGTAGAACAGAGTGCCTTTCACATGGAGGGATTTGAAAATGATGAGTCAGCGAAGCACATAAACAAACGGTGATGCTGCGTTGACTTGGCATCAATTCAGCCTCCTTCCAGTTCAGGATGTTGACTTTCTCTGATATTTATATTCTGGTGCTGTTTTTTTATACTGTAGAAAACAGTGGTTACACTGATTAGAAATGCAGCGCGTGCTGACTCACTACTTGCAGTTACAGGTGTGTGGCGACAACAACTTTTCACTGTGGAAGGATGTTTTGGTTATAGCCACAAAGCAGCAGCTTTAAAATAATCTTTTTCATCCATCTATTATTTAACAAATGTCACCTCTCAATATTTGGTAATGTTATTGTAAAAGTTCTACCTTAATTTACATGAATTTAAAGATGGCTGTCACAGATTTAGGATCAAAAGAAATGCTCCACACGCTGCAATTTTAAATGTGAATTAAGCTCGAAGATGACAAGATTGTCACAGTATGAGTGACACGTTTCAAAACTCTCTGATTATAAGAGGAAGGCTTTTAACCGGTTTAAACCTGCCGGTACCTTACGACTAAATGACACGTGTCACAATCTGACATCAGCTGACCTTGGATGCGCCGTTGTGGACAGTTGTAAATAACTGACTCGCATCATGTTGCTGTTTGTTCCTCTTTGCAAACTAAACTCATGGAGACTCACAAGGATTGTCGCTTCCGATCTGAGAAAGAGTTAAGGAGAAATGATGGTGAGTGAAAGAGAGAGATGGGAAGATGAAGTGAGTAAAAAAAGGGCGTGCACATGCAGGGATAAGAGAAGTGAGGGACGTGTCATTGGTGTCTCCGCCCCCGTCGTGTCAATATGGCCATCTACAGGGCTGAGCGCTCCTGATAGATGCTCCAGTGAGAAGAGGGCTGCTGGGGCGTGAAGGAGGCCATCAATATCCTCTCCGCACAAGTCCCTCTTTCTACTTCTGTCCATGCAGCTCTCTCTTTCTCTTTGGCCCTGCATCTTTTTCCATCTGCCCAACTTCACTTGTCCTTCCCTGTTCCACACATCCACTTCCCTCCTTTTTCCATCATCCACACTTCAGCACCGTTTAGAAGCTGCAAATCACTTAAATACGGTCTCAGACTCCTGCACCCTAAACTATTTATCTCCCTTTTCTTCTCGACTCCCCTCGGCTCCCAGGAGGTGAGAGAAACCTACCTATCAATCTGACTCAGGGCCCTTGGGGTTGATGGAAAAACAATGGTATGTTTTACCTCCCCCTCTTTTGTAATGTCCTTCTTTTACCTTCCTCCAATCAAATCCATCCCTTCAATCCTCCCTGTCTGGCTTTTGCCTCCTATCGTCATAGTCAGGCTGTTAGCTGTGGAGCTCGGGGACCAATGTCGGAAAAAAAACAACTGCTCAACGAAATGTTTCCTATGTACAAACACCCACAGTGGGAACACAACGTGTGTCCACTCTCAAACTGTACAACAGTACACATTCAGTGTACATTCGTATTATATGTCCATATATGTCCGTACTGTATGTGCAGTTTCACATCCATGTACTGCTCTTTACATACGGACGCTGACATGCAAAAAGCTCGTATGAAGGCTTTAACTGCATCGCTGCTACGATTTTAAATGTGATTCCACACCCACTCAAACACATACAAAACAGAGTGGGGTTTAAGATTTGCACTTAGTTCAAACCAACTCATTCAACCCCTGAAAATCATGTTTTTGCTTAACATCACTGGTTTTACTTCCGGCCCTGCTGCAGTGCTGGAGAAGCGTACTGTCTCTACACTGTGACGTCACTGGTGCACTGAATGTCATTGAAACTTCCAACCACAGAGGACCTGGTATTAGGTTACTGCTTATTGTTATTAAGCACACGTTCATTGTAAACATAATCAGCTAATTAGATTATGTCAATGGGATTATTACAATCACTTAGACGCCTGGATTTCAACAACCATTTCCATCCCATAAAATACTTAATTAACCGGGATGTAATTGAATCTCTTATCAAATCTTCATCCACCTTTGCTCTTTTATTAGCAAATAGAAACATACAAAACAACCACGCAGCAAGCTTCTCATTTTTAGCGATTCACGATTGTTTTCGGTTGAAATGACGAATGCTGCTGGCGGCGGACTCCATCAGCTGTAGATAATTACTGTTTAACTTACCCAACGGCCAAAGTCTAACTTCTGGCTGCTCTCTGTAATCGGCCAAAGATTGTGAGACAAAGACGATATTTTTTAAGCTGATGATGAAAGCACTAATTTGGCAATGGCTTCCTTCAGGGGAGGGTTACTGTAGTCCCAGAGCAGACCCCCATTACCTGGAGACCCCAATACTACCCATACTAGTGATATTTATGGTTCTCCGATTCATAATCCACAGGGAAAATATTATGTTACATCCTAAACACACAGACTTGATTTACTTTAAACATCAGGTGAGCTGCGTTTTCGTGGTTCATCATATCATATGTCATATATGTATTGGACAGATTTGAGTCATTAGTAAACTCAAACTCCAGAGACTCTTTCCTCAGCATCAGCAATAATGCTGACAGCAGTGTTATGGATCTCTCATTGCAGTAAGATGTGCTTGGGTTTATAATTCGCAGCCATGGCCTTATAGACATAAACACACACACACACACACACACACACACAAACAGATTTCTTGAATAGACGGGGACGCGTCTTGACATGTGATGGCTTTTTACTCGCTGCAGAATGACAGTGCTTGTCGGTAACTGAAGGTCGTACTTAGATCCCTGCACTTGCGTCACTCCGAACGCCCACTGTCACGTCCCTGTACAGCCACGGGAGCCGACTAAAAGTTTTTTTTTCTTTTCACCGTTTATCGTGATGCACCTTGTTTTGGGGCTCCCACAGCAGAGAAACTGTTTGTGTGTCTTCAGCTACAAACACTAATGGCTGGCATGATTTCAGCACTTGCTGTTTGATGTCAGACACCAGCTGTTTCCCTTCTAAGGAGGGAATATTATGAGTACCTTTGACAAAGAGCTCCTTCAATTACAGGTGCTGACTCCCTGTTCGTTTTAGAAAGTGATGTTTGTGGTTCTCTGATTTATAATCTGATTTTATTGTGCTTTATTGCACTGAATATGAGTGTTGGTTCTGTATGTATCGGGCAGATTGGCCCCACGATAACCTCAAGTTCAATACAATGAACAATTAACTCTCTAATTATCATTGAATATAATGTTTTACACCATGATGCAATGAACAGAAGAGCTGGATTAATGCATTACATGATCTACATTGTAGTCTTTTATAATGTCTACTATTTTACTGTATTGTATATTTTGAGTATTTCCATACTTAATATTTTTATCTTCACTTTGTAACTTGTTTGCTGCTGCTACAAACAAATGTCCCCCTGGGGATGAATAAAGTATCTATCTATCTATCTATCTATCTATCTATCTATCTATCTATCTATCTATCTATCTATCTATCTATCTATCTATCTTTCTATAATGGCTTTGATGTCACTGTGGTAGTAAAATGTCATTCCTGCCGGTAAACACCTTGCCTTCTTCGATTCAAGTCTCATAATAAATACTGATTTTGACAATTAGTAAATCTAAAATACGTTCACACTTGTCTTGCTGAGCGTATGAGGAGACTGGAGACGTTAGCTTTAGCATGACAACAAGGCTCCACCCAAAATTAAACTACAAAATATTCAACTACCGTTTTAAAACTCACAAATGAAAACACAATATCCTGCTTGATAATCTGTACAACAACCTAAGTTAACAGGCTGCTGGATGTTACTTATTTAACGGACAGACTGCATCGTCACTCTCAGCAGGAAAACAAACAACAGCCTTCCCCAAAACGTCAAATGACCTCGTAACTCACAAACATTGGTCCCACAAAATACCACCAGTGTTGTGTAATTCATATTTGCATCAGGTGTGTGTGCGTGTATGCAGCACACCCTGTGATTGTGTGTGAGTGCAGCGTAATTAGCAGCAGGAAGCGCTTCCACTGATGGAAGGAGGAGTTCTCCTGCAGCCCTGCGCTCAGCACCGCGTCTCCTCTGAGAAGTGCTCGATCAGCTCCAGGGGGAGGCCGCATGTGCGCAGGGGGCCCCCCCCCGCTGAAGATGGATTGTGCCAGTCAAGGGGAAGGTAAACTGAAATGGGTGATCGGCCACACGGATGGGGCTCGAAGCTGTTGGCCTGGTGGTGTGTTGACATCGTGATTTGTTCCGGTGTAACTGTGTGAGTCGGTTGATCTGTGTGTGGTCATGCCTGCGAGTACACGGTCGAGTTGGTTCATGCGTCGGCACGCGTCCCTGTGAGCGGTGCGTTGCTGTGCACTTCCCTTTATTGACTCCCTATTGACCCAGTCGAAATAAACAAGTCTTTATTTGACTCGTGCTTCGCAATCCGTGCGCTGCCCAACTCAGAGACAACAAGCAGAGTGTATGGGCCGTTCCTCTCAGCACATGCTAAGTTGTTGGGAAATTCACCAACCCCCTGAATAAAGTTTTGTGAGGCCTCGCACCTGTGGTATCACACCTCGCTTTATATAACCTTGTGCGTTTTCTCGGAGACGCTGCATTCTTGCGAAAAAGCCAAGAACAGCTTTAGCATGAGCTAATTAGCACCTGTATCTCACACATATCATACGAACCGGAGAAAGAGAGAGAGTGAGAGAGAGAGAGAGAGAGAGAGAGAGGGCAAAAGAAAGAGATCAGCCAACGGGGAAGGTGTGAGCAAGCCGCGCTAATGTGGAAATGAAGGCTTTAATTATGGATGAATACATTATTAGATCAAGGCTAAGGACTTGCTCTCTGTGTATGTTGTGTTTGGAGATGGGCTGATACCAGGGGACTCCACAGACCCCTGTGAATACTTCTCTGTTTGTTTACTCTCAAGCAGTAAGAGGTCAGAGTCCAGTTTTGCTCTATTTTTTAAGATAACTGAGACTAGCATACTGAAAACGACTGCAGTAAACCATCTCTAGTGTCCTGAGATGATATTTGTATGCATAGTGGTATGATAGCGGCAATATTATACATACTACATTTACCTCGTGTGTGGTAGAGCCTCACAGAGCTGAGAGAATACCTGTAGAATCGTAGTCTCATTAGATTTCACAGATTAAAGGTTACCAATTGTGCTCCTCTTTCATTTCATAATAATTGAAATTTGCATTGAATTCTTCTCTTTTATACAGAAGCTTAACATCATCGTGATTGGCCCGGCCCCCGGTGCAGTTTGTCTTGGGCCCTTGCCCCAAACACAAGCAAATGCTTGTGCGCGCACACACACACACACACACACACACACGCACAGACACACACAACCACTGAATGTGCAAAGCTGACAATTGCTATGCCCCTATGGATTGGCTCACCGTGCAACTCCCATCCCGCAAAACAGCCTCTGATCAGCACCACGGACAGCAGCCAAAGTGCCAAACTTATCTGCACTCATTTAACAGCCTGCCTCAGTCTCGGCGGCCAGATGTTCTCACAGTCACAAATTACTGTAGGTGTGTATTTTGCAACACTTGACGGGTGACAATTACATTGTCATCACCATTTTAAGCTGAAGTTTTGTCGGACGACCTGTTTCTTTGCTACAATCGTCATATACATACAGGTACATTTATTTAACTCCAGCTATGGATGAGGGGTAGTGGGCCGCCGAAAAGCAGGAAGCAAGAACACTCGACGTGGACAGTACGAGACGGGGGATCAAACTTTTGTGATTAAAGGCAACCCGCTCTAAAACCAAGCCACAGCCAACCCTGTCACTCGTCTTGGACTAGAAACAGCATTTTCGGGAAAACCATCTAAAACGGGTAGCTCGAGGGAAATCACCAGGGAGCTGAACGTGTCCTGCCAGCTGTTGGTTATATTTGATGTCATTTCCAGTAAATATTGCAATAAAAATTTTAAAAAAAGTGTGTTTTCTGTTTCAAACAAACATAGGAACATAGTGGTTATGTATAAAGTCTGATCCTGAGTGCACAGCTGATAGGCTGCCAACTTTGTTTACAGGATGTAACAGAGCTGCATACTAACTGATTCAGTGAGGACAGAGAGCATCCAATGTGCATGATGTAGGGAGGCCGTTGATATTTACGCCATTGCTCTTATCCTCTAAAGCGGAAGCGTAATAAGTTTAGCTGACAGCTAGAGGCTGGCAGCCACTTTACACCTTCAATTGGAAAGCAAATGAGAATCACCCAAGAACAGTTCCCATACTGTAATAGCAGCCTGACCAAGATCAATATGGGCTCCACACAAAGAAATTCAAGAGCACTTTAAATTTAAACAGGCAGGGCAAACTAATAGAGCCAATTGCTTTGACTCTGTGGAATTATACTGTAGGGAGTGGGAAGTAAAAAAGACTAATTAAACCAGTAAATTCTCTTCAGGCTTCGGATTTCCACCAGTGCACTGCAGGCCGCAGTGTTTGAGTGGGGGTTAAATCCACAGATGCCAACCTCCATCGACCCACAAAAGCACATGAGAACAGACATCCAAATAAAGAAACCGGGCGATGCACTGACTTCTGCAAAGTGACAACAGCAGCTGGATTTCTCAGTGGAATTGTCTTTTTTCAGTCCTCAGTGTTCTCCGCTTGTCTGTGGTGTGAGCGTGCAGCATTGTCTGATAGCAATGGAAACTCAATCCTAGGACAAGGCTTTTTGATCGAAAGTAAATTGAAGAAAAGCATTTTGGCACAAGAAGAAAAAAAAAAAGAGGTGCTCTGAAGGAGTATTGGAAGTTCGGATGACTTTTGAGTCAAATGCAGCAGCGGTGACCAGAAAAAGAAACGGCAGGGAGTTCTGGGATGAGCTGGTGGCCAGACAGTGACACTTCACAACCTGTACACACTGACAACAAACCTTTCAAAGGGCTCTTTTATTCAGAGAGGTAGAAACGGTGGCGCTCCAGTCTTTTGAGATTGGACGGACATGTGTTGCTGCTGGTATCGCTATATGTACGAAGGTATAGTAGCGATTTGACCCGCCAAAGGAGCTGCCCCACTGTTTCTCACCAAAATGTCACGTGTCTAAGGTTGTTACATTCAAGCAAAGCCCCTCATTAGCAGGGATTAGATGAAGGAGAACCTCAGCATACAACGGAAACAACCTGACCTCTTTTGGCCACCGCTATACGTCAGAGATGACAGACAAACGCTGACACGCCACAGCTGTTTTGGGGCCGTCTGTGAAAACTAAGGCCTGAGGACAGAGAGCTCATTTTCGTCATCCTTCTGTTCATTATGCCCCGTGTCAGTCTTTGAAACCAAAACCCATTTAATAATCTTATTTGATTAATATAATCTTGGAGGCTGCCTTCACTCTGTTGGCTTCGGGGAATTGAATTATATTTTGAGGCTTACGGTCCAGTTTGCTGCTGTGGTTGCATGGGAATAATGCATGATGCATGTGAAGCTGCTATATGCTTGAAATAAAGGACGCTTCCTCATGTGAATACCAAAACTGATGGATGGCATGCCATCACAAATCAATACATTTTTCCTTGCTTTAGTCTAGATTTCTCAGCCAGGTGTGCGCGTTCATATTTTTTGGCACACAGCATCTAGCGCACATGGCCGTGATGAATTAAAGCAATATTATTTATTATTTGTTTTTTTCCCCTTTGACGCCCGTCTCTACATCATTTTGTCTTTTTATGCAACCGCCTTTGGCTGATGGTCATATTATGCACGCGTGGCTGGGTTTCTATTATATTGCACATGGGTACAACTGTGCAAGGACATTGTGAGCACACAAAAAAACCTACCATTGTGCTAAACATATTTGTTCAGATTTTATGTTTTTATTTGTTTTTGACAGAGAGAGAGAGAGAGAGGGATGTTGCATCCTGAATAGCAATTGTTCATATTTTCATATAAAGGGCGGTGACACTGACATTTGTTCCCATACACGCATGCACAAACATAGACTTTTGCATATGTGTCGCCTCTATTAATCTCCTGTTGTCTCTCTTTGGTCCTTGTTTAGAATCACAGTGCACACTGTGTGGTGAACCAGAAGGTGAGTGGGCCTCGCCATTCCCTGATAGCTTTTGTCATCGTCATCTCCGGCTTCTTGCTTTGCTGTGTGGGGAGGGCGGGAAGCGGAGCGGGGGCGACGCTGTGCTGCAGACACACTGTTCTTCAGTCTTCATCATCTCAGCAAAAGCAACGGTGCGGGCCGGGATTTAGGTGCCACGTCGAACAAGATACACCGTACATAGAGATAGTGTCCTCCTGGTTATGATTCAATGTAATGCTCCTTACTGTACTGTAAGCAATTCAGAATGAAATTCATTCAACAAATGTAACCCAGGAGGCGGCCATCTTTATGCCTGACTGATTGACTGCATGAAGGCTGCAGGACACAGCTTCAGAGTGCTGACTGACCACAGTTGTTCTGCTTCACATCTCACTGAATGTTACAGTTTGTGTACACATCTCATCCCATATTCAATGAGTGTCCATGCACTTCTGACACTACTCTCATTGCCCATTGCCAAGTACAAATCATTCCCATAAGTCTCCATCCATTTCGATCCTCAAGCCACTCTCTCTCTCTCTCTTTGCATGGATTGCATTTGGAGGGATGACCAGTCCTCTTCAGTCTCTTTCCTTAACGACAGCTGGTCATTATTGCTCCAGCGTTTCATCTATTCTCTGTTGTTGGATTTCATATGTGAGTCTGCTGTTACTGACAATCCCACAAACCAATAGTGACCACGAAATTACCTGTACAAACAACAGGAGCTGACAGCTTTGGTTGCATTGTGCAGTTGGAGGGGTGAATCAAGAAATAACCCTTGAACATGTTCAGTGACAGATATGATATTTCCCCCAGGACTTAACCTTGTCCAGGAATCAACCATGTGCTTCTAAGTCCAATAAGCATTATTCCATGTCTCAAAAATCAATGGGGCTCTCTCCGCTTTGCTTGATTGGATTAAGACGTAATCAAATCAAGCGCGATAACTGTGTGCCTGTGACCTTCCTCTCAGAGACAGGCAGCGAGCGGAGAGAGGAGAGGCCTGAGGGAAGGACAGGGAGAGTGTGTGCATGTGTGTGTACAGTATGTTCTGTGTGCAAACGGGCTGGGCAGCAGGGAGCCCCCGAGGCGCCTCCATGGTGTTGCACCTTGTTGCACAGGGCATCGGGGCCACAGAGCCGCTGGGAGGAGAAGTGCGGCGTCTCTAATACCTCCAGAGAGAGACCAGCCCTGGATAGAAAGAGAGACACTGTGTGTCTGTCGCACTCGGTATCGAACCCTTAACTCAGTGTGTTTGAACACAAGTTAGCTCAGTTCATAGTGTATTTTATTTTGGTGGGGAATATTGTATATGTGAAGCATAGTTTGTTAAATAAATAGTTTAAGAAAATATTGTGAAAGCAGCATGAAATGGCCACTTCGGGCCAGCAGAAGAAGCTAATTTGTGTTTCCGGCCAACTGATTAATGACGAAAGAAAGTCCAATATTTGCTCTCCTTTTAGCTAGGTTTTGGTCTCCACCATCTCCCGTGGGAAATATCTGTGTTTTTTTAGGAAATAAACAGTCCACTCGGTCCTCGGCAGCTCGCGAACAGTGGATGTATCAGAGTTTTTGTTGTTGCTGAAAACAGCTCCTGCTGCTCCTACAAATGAGACGGAGGAGAGCTGAGAGTAAACCTAGACAGCGAAGTTGCCATAAAACCGGAACAAATGGCTGAAAGATGCTCAAACGCTGAGTAAAGCTGAGGAAGATTGCAGAGTCAGAGGGTAATTATGTGTGGGTTTGTTATTATGGCTAACTTGTTTGTCATTTCAGCCTTCGTTAATATAACGATAGTGTGCAGTAGAGTAAACTTGTGCAAAGTAGTGCCATTTAATAATCTTCATTAAAACTGAGGCATCACATCGTCACTGGTGTTGAACATCAAATGAAATACTCAGCCCGTTCCTCTACGTTAGTGTGTTTGCTCTGGAGATTGTCGGAGAAGAATTGAGTGCATTTTCAAGGCGTACCAAGGCCTTATTGCCTGCAGGTAATTGGTGTCCTGCGAGAGAGACAGAGAAAGGATGTGTGAGGGAGACGGATGGAGAGAGTTTGATGTGCAAACAAGCACATTTGCACATCTGGTCCCTTTGTCTTTGTTCAGAATGCTGAGCCAGGGGCAAGATGTCCTGTTGGGACCCTCACCCCCTCATCTCATAATGCATATACACCAAATACCAGCAACACATAAAAGATTGTCAGACACTGTCTTAGGAGGCCGTATGATATGAAATAGATATGTATGATTCTCGGGGGTGTTATGGGACTTTTTCAGATCATGATTGTTACAAAGTCCATGTGTAGTTTTAAAGAATGGGTTTATTTCTGTTACCTTGGCTCAGAGTCGGGGATCAGATCACGATTTTTAGCCGCAGATACTGATTCCCAATCATTGATGATCCATAATGGCAGATACGGATCCCCTTGTTTGATTATAGCCACTGATCTACAAGTCTTCAGGATGTGTAAAGCATGAACAATTATACACGTTGTAATTTGTCTTCATAACAACACATAATTCATTTGATTTGGAAATAAAACATTGTGTTTTTAATGATGAAAATAAATCTCAGAGGAAGTGTAAACGCGGCGTAGTTCATCCCTCATATCTATTTATCTTGTTGTGAAGTTTCTCACCAACTCTGTATTTTACTAGATTACATATGAACACATCGTAATAATGATATAATTGACCTTGGCCCAACAGATTTTCTCAGAGCCTGAATGCATCATAATATAACCGAAAGGAAACTCTGTTTGTTGTCCATTAGCGGTGCTGCTAACGTTAATAGCTAACGTCCGTGGATTGCTTATTTACAATGTAACATTATCAAGGATCGACAACGAGAAAATAATAAATGCAGATGTAATTATTGCATTTTTGACTGAATATTGGCGGAGAACGATGATCGGCGTAAACCTATATTATACACTTTGATGGTTATAACGTTAAACTGTAACTGATCTGCGGTTTAGACACACGGCGAGCCGCGAGAGGGGATCCATACGGATTGACAGTCACAGAGCAGTACCCTACATACCGTACTGCACCGAGTACCGAGGCTCAGTCAGCATAAGAAGTAACTCTTGTTTCGCTGCTTTTCCCTCTGTAGAAACTCTTCATGCAGGACAGCCAAAATTATTGTTATTTTACTTTTTTAAAGACCCATCCGTTACCGCTCTCTTTGGGTCGTTCGGTGAAATGGACCGTGCCCAAAATTTGCAATGATATAAAAGAAGACACAGCACCAAACAGTGGAAAGAGAAAGTCCACAAAATGAGAAATGACTGACATAAAAGAACACACTGTAATGCAATACGGAGGAAAAAGAAGAGAAGACATTACTGAGTAAGAGCTATTATGTAGAACAAGGACGGGGAGGACACTTTCATAGACGGGTCGGCCTTTAACATAAACATTATTGAGAAGTCCAACACTTGACTCCCCTCGACTGGACCTCCATGACCTCAAACCCCAAAAGGGAAAGTATTAAGAAGAGAATATATAACCTTTCATGAAAAATCTATATAAGTCTATTCAAGGTCTGACATGTGGTGCCAGTCTCATTTTTGCATTACCCATGTTGAGTAAAGGAAACAGCAGGTTTTGAGTCAAAGGAAGAGCAGCGTCCTTCTGCTGATGCGTGGATAGATTCACTCACAGCAAACAGAAGACGGGGCATTGCATCAGTGACCAAACCTTCATCGAGAGCCTGAACTTCATTGTGAGGATGAGATCAAAAAAAGAAATGGCAGAGGGAGAGATGACGTGTGGAAGGAGGTGAAGTGTGTGGGATGCATCAAGGAGGCCAGAAGAGGAGAGTGAAGGGAGAGTGATGGCTGAGTGAATGGTGAGTGGGCCACCTGGTCTCTTAATAATTACATTTAATTGCTACTAATCAGTTTTCTGTGTTTTTAATGGGAAACATAACTGCTGCCTGGACTATGTGCATCGGCTTATTCCCGTAAAGGAATTCATCCGTCTTTGTGCCAAATGCAAATTGTGCAAGTTTGAGGGAAAGTGTGCTTTCAATTTCCTTTTTAAAAAAAAGTCCTTGAAGTCTCTATTTATTGTATTGGTATTGAACCGAAACGGTGGTCTTATACGTGCTAACTGCTAAAACATGACAAAGTGTAATCATTCTTTTCAAGACAGATATTGTTGTAAAAACAAATTAAATACAGTAAATATTGTTCTGTTACATTGAATTGGTAAGAAAAAACAGAATCCGGGCAGCATAACGTTTTTATCGTAACATAATTGCCGTTTTAAATATTAGTATATTCAACCATTGTATGTATTCAAAGGCCATCTACTCAGGAGAATGGACGACGTCTTGATACTGTAATAGCGTTACGGCCTAATGCATATTCCTCCCCGTGCCCAGAAACATGCTCCTATATTGAATTGGGCAGCATGGATTTTTAATTTTCAGAAACCCATTTACATCGTATGTTGGCCAGACAAACAGGATGCCGGCCAGACCGCCAGCCAAGGTCAGTGTCCAATACAGAGGAGGCTTGTTGGTAGGTGTGAGGGGAGTACTGATGCTGTGCATTATACATCACAGAGGCTCAACAGCCAGAATAATGCAGTCTGTGCTTCTACTGTTTCCATACGCGATGGTTTCTGCTATTTAGTAAAAAAAAAAAAAGAAAAGAAAGGAAGATGCTTTTCAAAGTCACCGGGAATGATTGGAGAAATGTCTGTATGTTGAATAGTTTGTAACGTCCTCAGAAATGTTGTAAAAGGACAAATGTCTTCAGTGGTCAAAGTGCATAACCACTGCTAAAGACTTGTTGAAAAGGAGGCAAAACACAACAGTTGGCCTTGTGTTTTCTAGCAACGCCTGCCCTCAAATGTCTGTCAACCGCTGCCACTGGAGGTGTCCACCTAGAGGCCAGAAGCTCTGACTCGTTCAAATGCTGTGAGTCCAAATCCGATTTTATTCTTTGTTAAAAAATGCAAAAATATACACAGTAGCCATATTATATATTTTTTCCCACTAAAGGTAAGAAGAATTCCCCTTTCAGTTCGACTTTAAGTCACATCCATGTACAATGTGGGCTTCAAGCCACTGAGTATAACTAAGAGCCTAAGTATCTTTAGCTATCCATGTTAGCTGTGTGCTAAAACCTCCCAAAGCTGCAGTTTCTGCTGCCGGTGTGTGAGTTGGCATATTCAGTCACCTTTGGCCATGAGATCTTGGGCTGCAGCTTCACCGGCCTTCGCCAGCAGACCTGGCTGTGCCTGGCTGTGCTCCATACACCATACTTTACACACAGTCAAGTAGCCAAGCAGCCTGACGGCCAATAGTGCAACATCGGGTTGCAGCACAGTTCCCAGCCTCCAACATTATGTTCCAGGAGCTTAGTGTTTGAGAGGATGGCAAAGCAGCAGCTTTATGTCACTGACAGCCATGTGAGAGAGAAAGAGAGGGAGCGAGCAGGGAGAGTAAGAAGAAAATATAACATCTGAAGATTGCCTATGGCTGCCCAGTGAAGTGGGATTAAGAAACCCTGCTATTTAAACTGTGAGTTATTTTATTAATTTTTTCCCTCCTTTCCCAGGCAGCATGGAAAAGTGCAGCAGGCAGTCAATTTTTGGAGCTTATCATCAAGAAACCAAAGTTGCGCTCTCAGCTTTCTCGAGCCCTCATTCTCTTTCGAGTCGCAGTCTCACACAGAGAGCCACAAAACCACCACTTAATGTCACTCAACACACACTTTTCTGATGCTTTAGTCCCCTGCTTTGATATTGTTACACTTAATATGACCCTTTAGTACATTTGATGGCTCGGGGAGACCCTTTTATTTAGGTATGCAACATATAAAATCTTATCAGGCCCACATAATGAAGGAGGCCACGGGGAGCGAGTTGTGGCAGATAGCTGGCACTGCACTCAGATATTCCATGCCATCGAATCTCGCTTCAATTTGAGTGCAGGCATGAGAAAATTGAGGGAATGTATCTGTTCTGGAGACTGAAATGAAGCACCTCTCTCTTTTTCACACTCTGCCGCCATCAATCTGTGACTCTCAGAGTCACCTGGAAAGGCAAAATCAGTGGCGAGAGTAACGAGAAGGCGATGATACGGACACCCGACCAGAAAGAACTGCTGAGAGGCCCTCAGCCGCCTTCGCCGCCGTTTGAATCAGAGGGTTTTTTTTTCTTATCTGATCTGATTGAACCATCTGAGAAGACGCCGTTGGAAAAACTACATTGCAGGTGATTGGCTCAACCCTCTGTCCATCTAACAAGCGAAAACGTCTTTTCTACAGAGAAAAGCCTTCGGTGCCGTTCTTTGCTCTTTTCCTTTAAAGTAGAAGTATTCTAAAGTTCAGATCCCAGTGATGCTTTTGCAGCGCCTGCGCTAATGTCCCGAGTCGCCTCTCTGCGTTGCGTCACACACGTTACAACCTTAGTTTCAGTCCACTGCGGTCAGTATTTTGAGTCTGCAATGTGACATGAGAGTCCCCCAGCACTCCCATCAGGCTGCGAGTCAGAGAAGGAGCCTTGACTCTCTCTGTGTGTGTCTCTCCCAGGTGAGAAGCTGTCCAGGTTGGGCTGTAATGGCTGCAGGGGAGCGCATACAGAGCAGCTTAGCTCGGAGAATCCTGGGATAGTACGGGGGAAAGCTTGACATCCCTCCAGGCCAAAGACTGACGAGCAGCAGAGACACCGGGGAAAGTTTGAACCAACTCAGAGGGGAATGTCTTGGATGGGCTTTTTGCAAACGCTCCCGTTTATGACTCATTTAAAAAACACAGCGAGAGCTTGTAGGCAAAAATGCAATACTTGTTTTCTTTCAGCGAGATGACTCACTGATGAATACATCTCCAAATATTTGTATCGTTATCGCCCATGAGCTCCGTGTTCTGAGGCGGAATGCGGTCAATAAAACGAGAGGGATAGTTTTGAATTCATTGCTGCCTCGAACTTCGCTTTAGCTCATGGGGTTTTATTGGACTCTGGGGGCGATAACAAGATCAACTGACCGTCAGCATGCAAACAGTGTCATTACGAGGAAAGCTCCCACAGGCAAATTTGGAAAGTGGGGGTGGGGGGGGGTCATCGCTTTGCTCCTCATGCAGAAATAGTTCAGCTCCCATTTCATGATGTCAGTTAAATGCCAAACACTCCACGTGATCACGTGGATGCGTTTTAGCATAGGGGGAAAAAAATATGATGTGTTTTAAGTTTGGATTAGTTGCTGGTATGAGAATAGACAAATGGATAAAACCACCTCGCTCAGGATATTCTGCACAAATTCACAGCAGAATAACTAGCACACAATGTGATCTGGTGCTCGCGAGGCGATGTTCAGATTTGCAAGATTTATTCAGAAAGAGTGACATGTAGTCTACAAGATGGACAAACTTTTGGCAGGAATGAAAAGAAAAGTAGAAGATGCTCAGTAAGAAACACAAAAGTCAAGTTTAAAATGTGACAAATGTCTATCTCGCTCTTGAGCTAACTATATTTTGCTTCTTTTCTTCTGCAGTATGCACAAGGGGCATGACCTTTCAGTCTTCTGAGAGGAGCCACTGCTCTAAACAATCCCAGTGGCTTCTTAGTTTTCTGAAACTAAATCTTAAAGCATAACTAAGCTTGAGAGTTTCTAAAGCTACACTTTCGATAAGCGAGCTGAAGTTAAAGTTTGGTTGAGGGAAAAGCGTAATCATTTCATCAGCGTCGAGAACTCACATCAAGGTTTTGCAAGAGTAGAAAAAGGAGAAATGATTGTGATTCTAAAGTACATTTTTATTTTGTTATTTTTTTTGTGCAGTTCATTTGTGATGGCACAGAAAACTATTTTAAACGTATTCAGCAGACTACATTTACATGTTTTTTTGCAATTATGTTTTTATTACACCAGTAAGTACTTACATAACACCAATAAAGTTTTGAATTCAGTCTATTTAGTTGATCCAGGGCTAGTAAACGGGGTAAAGGATTCACACAGAAAATATTGATTTAAGTATTACGACCAATCTAAAAACTTTAATTCCAACCGTTGTAAAATGAAACTGTATGTTGACGGTTAGCGTTTGGATTCAGGAAAATCCTCTAATGGGGCACCAGTACTTTTGTACCATGCCTTCTCTGACTCTCCTTTTTCCTGCTCTTTCACTTTTACTTTCATTTGCCTCATTCACACAGTGTATTTGCATTCATGCATTATGTAACTCAAAAAGGCCAGAAGGAAATCTTCGTCTTTCCGGTGAATATATTACCAACCATCGACTGAATCAAAACCTAGAAAACTTTACAACATTCACTAAACATTTCAGAATACTGGTAAAATAAATAATCGGCCAGGTAATTTAATCTTCAGCACATCTTCTCTCTCCTTCACTTCCACGTGTCCTCTTCTTAATAAGAGTGCGTCCACTGCCTCACACTGCAGTGGTCAGCAATGCTGCGGTCTTCTCCCTCCGGGCGCTGCTTCTTTCAGAGCTGCTTATTTAAACCCCAAACCTGGCCTCTGGGAGCCTCTTGCTATCTTTCTCCTTCACTTTGTTCCCCTTCCACACACTCAGGGGCAAAGGTGGGAATTTCTCTCTAGTTTGTTCCACCCAGTCAGGCACGAACTCTTCAGATATTTCAGCAACAAGAACCAATTACTGTAATAACAAATTCCCAATGGAAGCACCAATGCCATCATTTCACATCAGGCTTCTCCTCTGTCTCTCTTTATAGTCAGCCCTGGCCTATATGATCACGGGTCCCGTCCGCATGGATGAAATGAATCATCTTCTCCAGCGTGATGGCACCTGAGAGATGCTTGTGATTACAGAGCCCCGTATTTAAGCCCTGCATTGGTTTCTGATTACAATCAAAGTTCATTGCCGCACTTTCTTTTCTGGAAGTGTCTGCATAAGCGTCGCATGGCCAGCCAAACATTGGACAGGGCCAGAAATATCGGATGGCGCACAGGCTTCGCTTCCAAATAGCGAGCAGACTGTTGCTATGTATAGTCTCAGAGAACTCAGAAGAATGGATCGGGAGAGCATAAGACTGATGGCTACCGCGGCGCGGATGAATCACGAACACTCCTATTTTCATTCACCTGCAGTCCGCCACAAAGAGTTCCACCTCTTGGGCATCTCCTGCTGCTTCAGGTGTCTCCTTTTCACCCACGTTTTTATATATTTTGCAACAAGGTCGACTCTCTCCGTTTCAAACTGAATCGACTGACATTTGACATTGTGCTGGCAGAGCAGCTCATAAAACAAGCAGGGCCGTGGCTGGATGACATAGTGCTCATCAGTTTATTGTGGTGCATTGTTTACAACTTGATAAGCTCAAACAGCTTGAGGTCACAGAGAAGCACAATCTCCTTATGTAACTGGGAGACTCAGTCCCCTGTGCCCTATGACAGTAAGTCTTTCAGTGACACTGAATCCCCGTGACGTGGGAGATAATGAATACAACAAACACCCTACAGAACAACATCGAGGCTATTTCTTCACTTGATTCAAGGATGTGCCGGTCTCATTGCCAAGCACTACCTCTCCCTCTGTGTTTTTCCTCTCTAGTTCACCCGTTTGCACCAAAATCACATTATCATGCTCTGCAGCCTCTTCATTTAGCCAGATTTGGCTCAGTAGCACTGGGAAAAGACTTTGGATTCTCGAAAGCATGTCAGCCAGCGGGAAATGAGGCTTATTTCTCTTCTTCTACCCTGCTTTTCCTAATGGCAGGAGACAACCCTCACAGCTCATGTGAAAACCCATAATACACTTTTTAATAACGACTTGTTTGGGTACATGCACATCTCGCTATGTGGGAACTTGGGATATAGTACTTCAGTGGCCACTCTATCTGCAGCTCTATTAGCTATTAACCTCAGTGCAACTCAGGTGAACACAAAATGAGTTGCGCAAGTCAGACAGATTTCCCACTGGCCCAGAGTTCATTGCCTCCAGTCGGGCTAAATAGTGGTGGCGACATTAGCACACATATGCTCAGAGGACCAAAAGTTTAGCGGAGAAAATGTAATGATGCTGAGGAAACATCGCCATTATCGCTATGACAAAACTGGATCCTGCAGTATCAAACCTTACATAATATTTCAGGCCAATAACTGACTGGAGACTCGATTTTCCTTTTCATTTTGGCACTTTGTGTCTGGTAAGCCGTCTTGCCAGCTTACCAAACTTCTAAGGCACAGTGTTTTCTTTCTTGCATCATTAAAAAGTGGGCTTTATTAAACGTGTGGACCGCTTTCAACACACAATCTTAAACAGAACCGCTCATTCCCATTCATGACAGACATGCTTGCGTGCCTCAGAGGTGCAGCCTAGAGCTGGAGACACACTTTTCATTGCTAAAAATAAACACATCCCCCCCCGCCCTCCATCCTGGTTTCCAAGAGGAAAGACTCCCTCAAAGAGCATAAACAAGGGAGTGAGGAACAATGCTCACAGCATGAACTGCTGGAGGGGACTGCCATTATTTCCTGCAACAATTATGACAAAACAGCAAAACCCTACTTTTCCCTCCCCATCATCATCCATGAGTGAGGCTGATTCACTCACAAATGATTTATCTTCCCACACATGGAGAAGTGTTTCGTTTGGAAATGATTTATTGGTGAGACTGCTCTGAGATTCCTTCATTAACTACAGGGGGCAGCAGGTTTTAAGATTGAGCCTCTGATGGTGATGTGACTCTCGTCAAAAAGTGTCGCTGTGATTGCTTCAAATTTGGTTTCTTTTGTCCGGGGGAAATTCACTCTGTGTGTCTGAAAAGAGGAATGAGTGCAGCCTTTTGTTGTCCCCGGCTGTGTTCAATCCCCGCGCCTCCTTCAGCAAGCTAACCTCGGGACGTAACAGCTGGCCCTTTTGGTGGGGTGTGTGTGTGATAACCAGCATCAGTCTGACATGGCAATAATCCAAGATCAGAGAGGGTTAATAGTGTGTACTGTGTGCTCACCCTAAAGGCCCCCACTTCCCCAAAGAGTCCTCATAACGACACAATGCCGGGGTCTGGTGTGGCCCTCATGAAACATTTATTCCTCACCTGGCCTCAGTGGCGGTCACGTCGGGCTAATCTCCGTGGCAGAAAGCGGTGCTGTGTCGCCGTGGATGATGGATGCATGCTAGAGCTCATGGCCCTGCATCAGATGTCTTTTACTGAAACGCAGCACACCCTGTTGCCTACTTGCACTCATAGTCACATTACTTGAGGCCGACAGGTCTCGGGTTAAGCGTCGAGGAACACATGGAGGTGGAATTAGTCTTGCGTGTTTGTGAAATCAAAAAATATCAGGCGGGAGGTACATTTTAAAAATGTGCAAATTTTGTCGCAGCAGGGCCACTACCTTTGAGCGCTCCTGAAGTGCACGCAAGATACTTAACTCGGGGGTCATTCTAAAACACTGCACGCTGTGACAGCCGGCCCCACTTAACGTTCATTCAAAAAACCCAAACCATCCATCACTGTCGGCCGGGACGGCGCCTCTGTACAGGCAGTGTGACCTCTGGTATTTCCCTGTGGAACACAGAAGACATCTCTATACTGGCAAAACAAAACAAAAAAAAGAAATCTCCCTCGCACTGCTGGGCGTCTGGGTTGCAACAACTGAACACCAGCAGGAAACATGTTGATGGCCAGAATGAGACCTTCTGTCCGGAAGGAGGAGAGCTCCTTCTGTCTTTATTTCTCTTTTTTTTCACTCTGATTCAGAGACGTTGATTTGGGTTTTGGTGTGGGATGACACAAGCTGCGTGGCTTCAGTGACAACAGCTTGATGGGATTATTATAATAATTATTATTGCTGTTATTTCTAATCAACAGTGGGAGGTGTGGAGGTGGGTAAGGGACCATGTGTTTCTGCCAGACATTGAGAGTTCATTTGGGCTTCTACATACAATAGAGCAGCTTGTAACAAGTATTCTATCCATCTATGATTGAAGGAACTGAGGAAAAAGATCCATCACCGTTTCCCCGGGCTCATGGGCGGTTACTTCAAATGTCTTTTTTTCAGTCTCGCTCGCCGCATGGCTCAATGGATGAAAGTGTTCAAGACATCAAGACCGTATGAATAACGTATGGATTGCCATGAAATTCGGGACAAATGTCCATGGTCCCCAGAGGATGAATCCTAGTTTCCTTTAGCGCCATCAGCAGGTTCAAGTATGATGGTTTTGAGTGAACTATATTCAGCAACTGTTGGATGGATTATCATGAAAAGTGTTACACACTTTTATGTTCCCTCCAGGATGAATATGTAATGTCTTCGGAGATGTTGTGCTTGAAAGGGAGTTGGCTGTGATGGATTGACTATTTCTGATCATTAAATCAAAGAGCATGTGGGTTTGACCTTTGCTTTACAACTATTATGTTAGTAAGTGAAGTTAATTTCACACCACAACGTTGATTTCATGAGTTTCAATGCCAGTGTGCCATCTACCACTTTACTGGGGATCCATTACATCACAAAACTGTGAGCATTGGAGGAGAGCTCAAGAGTTCAGACTTCCTTTTCAGGTAGAAAAACACTTTTTTATACTTCAAAAGTTCATGTTGTGAGGAGGGAATTCAAGAGAAACAGGAGCAGATGAGGTCATGACACACTGGCCCTTGCTATTGACTCGTTCTACACGTATCTGGTGACCCTAAAGTAACCCGTCAAGGTGATGTGCTTTCATTAGTCCCAGTACCATTTCACTTTATATCCTCATATACTGCAGCTCTGTGGACCTTCCCTCCTGTAAACATAATGGAGCCAGAGTGTTTACAAATGCACCCCTCAATTCCTGCTAATCTGTTTGTGATCAAGTTTCGCACCAAGCGGCCCAATAGGACTTAGTGAGTGATGCTCTATGAGAGTACATAACATTAATAACTCGAGGTAATGGGTTATTATCTATTGCCTTTATCAGATTGATAAAACCCATGGCATTAGCAAAGTGCCGAACGAGGAGACCAGCATCAATTAAATCACACACCTCTCATTGTTCACGTTCAGGCGGCATTACACTCTGACAAGCGGAAGATAATTAGGTATTAAATCTTATTAAATTGACCATTGAGTGAAAAAGATTCACAGCATGTTTCCTATATTCCCAGGTAACTCATGCAAAACAGCATTAATCCATCATAAGCGTGGCTTGCTGCATGCTTCGCCCTGTCTCACCTTGTTATATGCTAATTCTCCTCACCTATCCTCCGTTGCTTCCTTCTCACAGCCTGTTGAAGGCGGGACTTTTGCGCCGCCATCCCGCCTCGGTGTTCTGTGTGAACACCACGGAGTCGGAATGAGGGGACAGCGTCGTGGCGGATCTGCTTTAATTGTTGAGGATTCTTGATCTCTCTCTTCAGAGCACTTTTTGCTCACTGGCAGTTAGATCACGTACTCTCACACAGACTTCACTGAATGCAACAGTTTGCTGATCTGGAATCACCCCCGCAAATATTAAACACTTTGTAATTCATGTTTTCCCAGACTCGTGTCGTATCGCTGATGAGGAGCAAGGAGGCAACAAAAAAAAAAAAAAAAGAGCCAAAGAGCTATGTCATCCAAATCGCTCATCAATGGATCGTGATCCTCAAAGCTCGCTGGGAAGTAATTGTTGTGAGCTCATTCATTTGCAGCGTGCGTACACATCACATGGTGGAGGTTTCCGAAGCCCAGGCCTCAAGGACAAGCATTAGAGACCAATCAGGAAGCAGTGTGATGCAACGATGCAGTGGCTACCCTCCGGGGCTCGCCTTGTTGGATATGGAGATGCGAGTGGGAGGGATATCGCAAGCATTTACTGGATTTCAATCGAGGAACAGAACACCAAGATGTTGCGCAACTTCCTCCGTCCATATACAATACATTTTGTTCATGCATAATTAAAACATATAAATTATGGTAATAAGGAAAACTGTCCAAAAATACAGTGATGCAACTTCTGGAGAGGAGACTATAGGCCCATATTATATTAGACATTTTAACGGTGCATGTTGACGAGGGCATTTTACAACGCAGTGCTGATCTAAAGCATTGACAATACATGCGATTGTGTTCTCAATGAATTGATAGTGTTGTGCTAATTGCTTTTGCACACATGATGTGTGCTGGAAGGCAGTATTTATAAACCCCTTTGGGAAGAGCCCCTTGAAATTAGACGGGCATTGTTGGCCAATTGCGACGTGCTGAGTCTCGAAGTCCGGACCTCCTCGGATCAGGCCCCTGAATGAGGACGCAGCTGGTGGCCGCTGATCTGTGCGACTGTCACATCACTCCATGCACTGTGTGTGGCCGCAGGCAAAGACAAACACTCCGGCCACGGCTGTGATGTGCTGGAGCATTTGTTTCTAAGCGACCCCCAGCTCAACGCTGGGAGGGACCGTACGAGGAGAGTCTGGATGCGGTGGGTGGATGAAGGGGACGGACATCTGTTGTGGCTCCACTCGCTTTACAAATAATGATGTCAGAGACTGGCTTTGAGAGCGGTGTTGAACTCCAGCTGCATCTCGGGCTGTGGAGCTTCCCAGCCGTGTCGTTGAGTGCTCCTAACAACACTTTAGCGCTGGTCTAACTGAATGCTGACCTGTCCTTCACCCTCTTTGTCCCCCATGCCTGCCACTCTTCTTCACACACACACACACACTCGATCTGACAGCACACAGATTCCCACGCACAAATACAAGCATATCTGACATTCTGATTTACATCCGCTCGCCTCGCAGAGATTCACAAATGGCTTGTCGATGAGATTCACCCAAGCGGCTGCAGTCAGACCCACGGGAATACGAAGGAAGAAGTTTGCGGAGTAGGGATGTAAACGTAAAACGGGAAACATGTTCGGGCTGTCAGCAATCAATCCCAACGCTTGCTGTCAATGTGTTTTCTCGGTTTCGTGTGTGTGTGTGTTTCTTTCTGTTGTGTGTCGTTTCTGTGGCACACTTCAAACACCAGGTGACAGCTGCCGTGACTCCGATCCAGTCTGGCTGTCCTCAAAGCCGATATCCAGGTTTTCCTCATCACCTTTCGTCCCATTACTGCTTCTTGTGTTGGATCTGGAGGGAAACTAAATCAGCCCTCTCACTGCATTCAATTATTACAAGAATGATGTGGTTTGAGTGACTGCCTGGGGAACTATTTGTGTTCAAAAACCTTTCAAAGAAAATACTTCAGGTATGTTTCATGGTGGCAAATAGAAACGCATCAATTTATATGTTAAGATAAAATAAAGCAAGATAATCCTTTGTTGGCAAATTTGTAATTTTTTTTGGGATTAAATTTACAGATTGTATTGTCTACATTTCAACTAATTGATCTTAAACACTTTCAGAAGAGGAACAGTAACAAGACTGGCATAGCCGCTGGCATAATCTGAAGCAACTTTTCACTAATTGCTTCTATTTAAGACTAATACATTTATTGCTGTGTTTCACAATCATATCAGAGTTTCTATTGGCCCAAAGCTAACACGGGTGGGAGTAAAGGACGCAATATGCTTGTTTTACTGGCACAGCTAATTCCCTTCTGTAAATATGCACTTTTTAATATTGTAATTTTATAGCAAATCATTTAGTGGACCCCCTGACAAGGTGCCACGGACCCCTGGGGGGTCTCAGATTCCACTTTGAGAAACCATTTCTTTTAGCGCATAATAGTGGCAGCTTTCTGCAGCCAACTCCGTGGAGCGGCTCTATCTGCTGTTTGGCTGCTCCGGCTTTGAGCTGCTAAATAACTTTTTTGTACGATGCATTTCGGTGCACCCAGGCCACCGTCAATAGCACTTCTTTAATTTCACCGCTGTGGAAGTAGGCCATTAAAACACCAGCACAGGCACTTATACTAATTACATTTTACTCTCAGATATGTCCACGCTCACCTTCATCCCCCGACACGCAACCGTCCTCCATCCAAATCAACGCGTGGTGTTAATCGGGTGTCTGTGTGCACACAAACGTGAGTGGCATTTAAACCTACAAGTATTTGAGTCCTTCTGGTCACGCAGTGCATCTTGTGGCATTTAAGAGATTGCATAGCCCTCTATCAGTACTAATTGTTTCCCACTCAAAAATAATGTCACTTCGCTTCATATCTCTGATCAGAATTTGTCCGGATGAGCATCTCATTTAATGCACTGATTGACTTTGTGCCTCTAATGTTCCGGCTGACTTTGGAGGAACAGGCGAATGAGAGACAAGGATCTGGAGTGGACTGTCGGTATCATTTCTATCTCCCAAAAGTCCTCTCGGCCGGCCCCCACCCTCTGCTCTCTGGGCCGCTGCGGTCTGTAGAGAGGAAAATTACATTACAGGGGAAAGGTTTTCAATTGTCTTCTCCAGGCTGAGGAGTGTGGATAGCTGCGGGGCCCGAGGGACCTGTAGTGTTTTTAAAATCAGTTCCGTGATAGCGTTGTCTCTGGGGATGGAGGGCTGCTGTCTGCCGGGACGCCGTCAGCGACGAAGCTCCAGCTTGAAAAACATCAGGTTTTTTCTTTTTTTTTTTTAAAAAAGAAGAAAAAAAAAAAAGCCGTCTTTGGCCTGTGTGTGTTTGTTTTTTCCGTCAGCCCCGCAAATAATAAATTTAACAATATCGAATTATCTCTCATTTTGTGCTGAACTCCTCCGTGGCTGCGGAGGGAACGTCAGAGCGTGTTGCTACGGCAACCAGGAACAGTTCTGAGGCTTCCTCTAACAAGTTTCCTGAGAAAGCCTCCTCGCCGTTACATGAGATGTGACTCTCTCTCACACACACACACACACTCACACACACACACACACACTCACAGGGCTTTTCCTGTGGCATTTCACGTTCAGCATGATTTATTCATAGCTGGATGGCTGCGTTGGATTTATGATTCTACCATGTAAATGCAAGCCCCTGCAATCTACCACCCTTAGCAAAGGGTTTGCGCGCGGGCATTGTTGGACTCCAAGTCAATTTCTGTGCCGGTTGTAAATGAAATGGGCTCTTTGAAAAAGATTTAGATTGAGGGGATCCTTGCTTGAATGTGAAACGATTCAAAGATTGTGAGACAATTTGACAGCGTTGCTCCTGTTGTTGTGACGTCGGATATGGGATGCGCCGTACAGATTCAGTATGCGTGACCCAATGCAGCCTTTTGTGTTCAATTCACAAGAACAAAAGAGGAACCAGAAAGTTTGGGAAGCACAAAAGTCTCAAGTATTGTCATTCTGGGAAGAAACAAGGAACGCTGATCCTGACACTGTATTAAATTTCCTTCTACCACCTATCGCCCCGTCCCCACTTTGACTGGCAGAGAGAGAGAGAGAGAGAGAGAGAGAGAGAGAGAGAGAGGGGGGGGGGGGTGTGCTGAGGAGGAGCGCTGAGCGCAGCACTGATAACACACTTCATCATTAGCGAACTCACGATAAGTATTCAGCCATTCAGCGGCTTCTCCTTATCTGGCCGCCGTAATCTCTCTGCAGCTAAATACTATGGCGGCCTTCAGCTCGCCACTCTGTAGGTGAAATTGGGTGTTAGAGAAGAGAAATTGCCATTTTACGTTTGTTGGGACAGCGTGCCAATAGCCTAATCATTTTTGAAGAGATTAGTGGCAACGGCTGATAGACTTGTGTGAGGAGCTCTTTGGAGGGGTTTACAGGAATATGCATATCTGCGGCTATAGTCCTGTTCACATCAGTATCAACCTGTATCACCTGCCATCTCTGCAGAGTCCAAAACATTACGGCCACACACAAATTGTCCCCGCTTAATCATTGTTGTTCTTTGCAGAAGCTCGGTAGCTCTGCTCGTTCTCCTCCTCTAATCCTTCCCTCTGTGCATGCAGGCAAACCTCCCCTGCTGGGAGAAAGATAGTGGGATCTAGGCTTTGACTGCTGGGGGGGGGGGGGTGAGGGGGGGCCGTTGTTGGCGAGGGTCTCACTTTCTGACATCTGTCACATCCAGACAGCACTCTCAGGTGTGTGTAAGAATAGCCACATGCAGCTCGGTGCAACAGGAGCCACTAGAGGTGACAGAGCAACGAGCCGTACATGATCTGGTCAGATTTTTAGTTGAAAGCAGTCCAAAAATCCACTGACATCATCGACATGTCAAAGACGTGGATGTGTTGTGTTGTTCTTCAGATAATCTAGACCTCTGGAATCGGACCTCGGGTTCCCACTGGCTGCTGGACGCTAGTTGCTACAGCTAACTGCTAACCAACGCCCTACTTTCGCTATATGAAGACAAAAATGACAATACGAGTTGTTGTTTGTGGTTTTGGCCACTTTGAATTATATATATATATATATATATATATATATATATATATATATATATATATATATATATATATATATATATATATACATTGAGAGCAATGCAAGTCAAATTCCTTGTATGTGTATCCTTATTTCACTTTAATTTCAACCACATAACTGTGAATAACTAAAATGTCAATGTTACAAAATGAATTGTTATCTTCTTTCCAGTTTTAAGACGTCAGAGTGGTTGTCTGGGACCACTTCCCTGACAATATCACTTGATGAGGCAGTCGCAGAGGAGGTAAATCTCCTGTGTGCACCGATGTGCTCGTGATGTAAAGCGTTGGAACATTGTTCTCGAGCTCAATGGGGCTCTGCACTTGGAGTTTCGGAGCTATCTTGTATTCTGTTTTTACCATTACTTTTGTTACAAAATGTTTTTTGGAGCTGAGCTCTCTTTCACATCAAAATGTGACGGTTGCAGTGTCGAAGTTGTTTGAGACGACATGGTCGTCTTCTTGCACAAACTATCTAAACATCTGTGTTTCCTGCAGTTGTTTTCTTGAGGAAATAGTTGTAGTAAATGCAAGGGTCCCAATTCCCCACGTGCAACCATGGTGCATATTCTTAGATATGCAACAGTTGACGATGATCTATTTATGCAACTGGACAGTAGACGTTTCTAAAAATAACAGCAACATGATGCACAGCTACTGTGAGAGACCAGTTTCAACTGTGATTAGCAGATTCTGTTAAATGTCATGATTTTAACACAGGGGATCTTTTCAGAGACCAGCGTGTGCGTACTGCTGGTCTTTTCTTTTTGACAGTGTGAATTATATTTGTGGTACCGGTTGAGTCACACTGGTTGTGCTCTGAATCACTCCACCATATCCAGTTTGATTTAAGGCCAGTTGTAAGAGCAGGTCCTCCCCCGTCGTGTAACTGCATGAGCAGCCGTGCGAACATGCATGTCCTCGTGCGACACACGCAGTGCTGACTCAGCACAAAGTAAGACTCTTTGTTTTCCACCTCATGTCTCAGCATCAGGGCTCCGTCATAGCAGCAAACACGAAAGGAACAGAGAGTTTTTTTCTGCCATTTTAGGTGTCACGCTCGGCCAGAGACAGATGGTCCGTGAGAAAAAATATCAGTGACAAGTGATTGGCTCCAAATTGCGGTGGCAGTTTGAAACGGTTCAGTTTGTTGAGTATTGCATTCGCAATTAAAATGCTGTGGGTTCAGCGTCAGAATCCACACTAGAAGTGTGTGCATGAACCGTGCTGTGCTGTCACTTGGATGGACAAGTGAGCGGGATATCCGCCAGAGCCATAAGCTGGGGCCTTATTTTGATCAGAGCTGCTATGGTGGATATCGTGTTTCTTGCAAAGCTGACAGATTTGCTCCTTTGCCTCTTTGTCCGTTGCCCCCTTCCCTGATCTAATAGCTCAGAGCATTGCTGATTTGCCCCAAGGGGTGGAGGACACAATTTCCCTTCCTTGGATTTTCTAAAGAAAGGCCAGAAATCTGGGGAGACTGCATTTAACCTTTGGGAGACGGATAAGAGAGCTGCTCTATCGATTTGTTTTGCTCAGAGAATCAGGGGTGTGCCTTCCCTCTGGCCAGTTGGACGGGATGCTGCTGGAATAACTCGAAAAGGCAGCTTTTTGGGAATCTGTTCTGAACCATTCTGGTTACCGCTCCAAACATTTGTTTCACAATGGAGACATTTTAAGCCAATCTAAAAAGCATGTAGGATTCAAATGAACACGACAGATGTTTTCAAGTGTGCAGATTCTCCACAGGGGGCAGAAACACAAGCAAATTAAAGTACTGAAGCAGTTGGCTGTGTTTGATGCTAGTAAGCTCAGAAATGACAGATCTTATCGCTGATGCAAAACATTAAAGACAGCCATCATAAGTCTCTCATGTGTTGCCTCAACATCATAGGGACTCTTCTTCTCCTGTCACTTAGTGGTGCACCGTGCTCACCACTGCTAAGTCTGAAGGTCACACGCCTTTGATCTCTCAGTCTAGTCCAGCGCTTTATTATCTTTTAACTTTGTTTTCAACTCCAGTTAAGGTCTGGGCCAGTGGATGAGTGGGGGCTGTCAGTGATACTCTGTGCAGATATAATGCTATTTAAATGCTAATGTGTTAAGAGGAGCAAAACGACCTTTACTCACACTCTGCACTCGGGCGGAGCAGCAGCACAAAACAAAAGCTCTTAATAAATGAGCCGCTTCCTCTGACTCGCCAACGCTCGTCTCCTATATGAGGTGTTTTTATCTCCGTCGAGCTCAGAGGGCTTTGACAACATTATAGAGCTGGATGTTGGTTCAGGTGTTAGGTCAGCCATGATAGGAAGATTGCACAATGTGCCAATTGTTGCCAATTGCAAAGCTGAATGGGTCTGCAGTGAAAACCCCTAAAGTGTGTCAAGTGAATGGTTTTAGCCTTCAGTGTAACGTTGACAACATTAAGGATCCCTCCCTTTTCCTTTCTTAAAAATATCCGATAATCTTCTTCGTCTTCATCTGCATGATCATTGTCATTGCCCCATCAACATTTAAAAAGTGTGATGGCCCAGCACTCAAAGGTAATGTTGTCTTGCCACCGTACATTGTGCTGAAATTTAATTTGCCATCCAGTTTCCAAGTTCACCCTCCGTCCCCGTAGTCCATCTCAGCAGTTGGCACCCTTGCCAGGAAGCCGATAATGTGATGGCAGGTGCTGATATCGGTGTAAAAACAACAAGCCCTCGCTCTGTCCACAGATGTCACAGATACTTGTCTCCACGTTTGCAGAGCGCTTGCCAGAAGTATGCGCACTCGCTGAGAGAGCTGCTTTCCCACCAGCCGCCTCGTGTAAAATATTAAACAACCTTCTGGAGGACTCACTCCTTGAATCGTGCGCGTATACTTTTTTCTTTCCTTGAGCAAAACTTAAATTTTGTATCAGCCGAGGAAGAGGTGGAAAGAGATATGGAGGGCGGACGAGTCTGTCATCTGTCGTATAATCCCAGGAAATGCCATAACTCCGTCTGTAGATAATTTATTCTGCGCAGCTCCCTGAGATACCTCAAGGAGAAGTCAGCCATTAGAGAAAGGCCTTGGAGAAAGACAGTGACATAACTTCAGACAGAAATGTAGCATCAAATCAATCAATCATTCACCATCATCCTTCTGCTGCAATTACTGGCTCGCAGTTAACTGGACTACCAGGAAGTTCACCTGATTTAGTCTGTAGAGCTGTACTCCGCAGTGATGTTTTTGCATGTGATGCATGCTCAGCTCTGTGATGTGCAGCCTTACAAAAGCAGTGCCTCCTGAGGAAAAATATCCTCATGCATACTTAGAGTAGCCTGGATAAATTTTACATCAGCCTGCCGAGTGAGACATCCTCATGTAAGACTGGTAAACAACGAGAATTTGTTTTCATCTCGACAGATGGAAGACGACAGCAAAAGAAGAGCCAGTCTGCACCTCGGGGGTTGAGATCTTAGACCTCATTAAAAATAGGTTTGAATGGAATACATTTTATCCAATTTGAAAGATGAAAAGAATCATCCACCCTTAGTCACAATTCACTAACGGCACAGAAGTCGTTGCAGTGATCTGGATTTGCGAATATGAGACTTTCTTCGAGCTATTGGCAAAATAATGAAGAGGAAAATCCTCACTATACCAGTGACGAACATACGAGGATGCCGTCACAGGTTTGTAACCCGTGTGAAGCTTACACAGCTGCATTTGAATGTAGAACCTCCAGTGAATATAATTAGTTCATATATAAGCTTATGTAAGTCTATATATATGTAGTTTAAATGTAAGCGGTTGCAGGAACGATTCGTAGATGCAAATTTGGCTCTTTTTGAGTAATATAAGTAACGTGATTTGTCGGGTATTTAATTTGTAAGAATTATTTATCAAACCGTTATTTTTCCACTATAGTCTCAATGAGATTTTTTTTTTTTAAATGTTCAGAGGGCCCTTTCACCAAAGAGAGTAGTACGGGTTCTCTGGATGAAGAAAATGAATTTGTCCGCATGACCGAAGGTTGACTTTGAATCAGTAGTGAAGATAGATAATGAGGCAGTTTGTGTAATATTGCTTTATTAAGACAAATGTGCAGTGTGCCGTTCTATGGTTGTATGGGGTGGATAAACTAACTATCAACATAGATCAATGGTGTGAAGGATTGTATCCATATCTCCAACCCCTTATTGCAGGTTGGTCTCTTTAGGACCTTAATAAAGCATTTTTCCTTCATTTAACTTTATCAAAGCCTTAAACCTTCCACACATTGTCCATCAGCAAAATGAAATTCAAATTAAGACTGACTGGTCCTTTCTGCTCAGGTTAATTACAATGACTCACTTTATTTTCCTCATTTCATTTCTCTTTTTCAATTTTCATGGCACAATGTTAAAAGGGGAACTGCTTCTGGAGGCTTTTGTGGCTCCATAAGGAGGAGCATGAGGTCTAATAACTTTGCTCTCGTGATGTCACCTGAGTCAGCGTTAGTTGGAGCTGAAGACTGCAGGTTTTGAAAATGGATTTTATGTGAAGGTGTGGAGTTAGAAAGAAGTGTGCTTCCCAGACCTCTGCAGCCCGCTCTTCGTCTCTGCTTCAGGCTAACGGCTCAAGGCAATGTTAGCCAGTAGCAGAAGAAGCCCAAATCTCTGGTTGGCAGTCGAGTTGCATTGTGGATATAATGCGGACGCCAGGTTTTGACAAAAAAGAAAAGGACATGCTTTTCGTATCCAGTGTGCCGATAATGATAGAAAACTCTTTGAATAGAAAGAGGAAGCTGTTCAATGCAAATGATGTCTGGGAAAGACAGATTTGTTGTCCTCATTTGTAGAGCTAAAGACAAAAGTTTTTCCTTATAGGTTTTGAGACAAGAACAATATAGACACTTTGATTAAGGGTGTGGCCTTAATTTTGAGGAATAACAGCAATGAGAATACACCAGAATAAACATTTTACCTGGCAGTAAATAAAATAATTATCTTTAATCATTAAGTTTATTATAATATTTTAAGAATGTATTGATTTGTCAGTATATTAATATTGTTTAAAAGGTCCACAATGTCGCCTAAAACTCCAGTACTCCTCTCCCTCTCACTGCCGTAGCTCATAAAAACTCTCCTTCATTTTATGGGGTTACAGAGAGTGAAAGTGCACGGGTTTATGAGGCGAAACATTGGCAGGCAAGGAAGCTCAGATACGGCTATTCTTTTTATTTTTTCATTTGCTATTTCACAAGACAGGATGCAGATACGTTTGAAATATGACCTAGGTGACAATATTCAGTTTTTCATGGTTAAACTAGTAATTAGGAAAGACAAAACCAGACAGCAGATAACTAGAAATGCTTGTTATTAATATGTCACTAATGTAAACCTCATGAAGTGGAAAAGGATTCATATGAAGGCTTTCAGATTGGTTTTGAATGTTTTTGTTTCATCTTTTTGTTGCAGATAATCAAAAATATAATTTAGGGGGTTCATTGTTCCACGTGGAATTTTAACGCCTGTTGTTCAGACACGATTAAAAAGGACGGATGTTGTAATAACATGCAGGGATGAGGCATCAAGATAAAGTAAACCCATCCTCTGATTAAGTTCAATACAATGGGCTATAGTACTGGGATGTCTGCATACACAATTGGGTTTGTATCTAAGATGAAATGGCCTGCAGAAGCTAAAAGCAGGGAGGGCGCATTTGGTGATCAAGTCTCCCAAGGACGCCTCTCTGGCCGTATGCCTCACGGCGCTCTCCTCAGGGCTTTGACGGATGGCACCAGCACCACGGAGTGATAGGCTATTATTTCACTTTGCATTGGATAAATGGCAGCGCCGGCTCCTACCTGTCGCCTGACTTTCTCTTTCTTCCGTTCTCTCTTTTTTCCTTGTCTCTCTCGCAGTATGCCATCACAGAGCCCCATAGCAGAGATGAAATAGGATGGATTTTGTCAGAGCAATCTGTTGATTTCACTTTCACATTTCAGAAGTGCTACTTTTTGAGTTTTTGATGCCCTTTGTAGTTGAGGTTGATGAGGAGAGAGAGCGTATGGGGATAATGACCAACCTGGCCGAGGTCTAGTCATTTGATACCTGACTTGGTACTTGTTTTACATGCATTTATGTTTCGGGAAAAATGCTTTTATTTCTTTGGGTGTGATCTAATATCCTCTGTCTCTCTTCCAGACCAGCAGTATTCATGGTCGCCCTCGCAGTACTTCGATGAGGACAGCTACTCCCCTCCACCCAGGAACATGAAGGGTCTCTCTGGCGGCCGCCCTGCCCAGCTCCACCTCACCTCACCCAACTCCGCCCACACCTGCGGCCTGGTCGAATGCGACCATTCCCTGGACCATCACCTCCACCATGGCAACTCACGGCCCCCCTCCTACCTCCTCAGCCCCACAGAGAGCTGCCCCCTCGAGAGTCACCACCGCTGCTCCCCGCGGAGCTCCATCCACTCCGAGTGCATGGTGATACCGGTGTCCATGTCGGCCACCGACCACTCCATGTCCAGTAGCACTTTCCCCCGCATGCACTACGGCAGCGCTTCGCGGGAAAGCGGCGGCAACACTTCTGGCGGCAGGGACTCCCGAGACGACGGTGGCTCCTCCTCGCACGGCGGAAGCGGCAAAATGAACCGAATCCCAGCGAACCTCCTGGACCAATTTGAGAAGCAGATGCCCCTGCACCGGGATGGCTTCCACACGCTGCAATACCAACGCACCTCCACCACGACCACGACTACAGAGCAGCGCAACGAAAGCCCCGGGCGAATACGCCACTTAGTCCACTCGGTACAGAAGCTCTTCACAAAGTCGCACTCTCTAGAAGGTTCCTCCAAAATGAACGGTACCAAAGGCGACTCGCAACGGGACAACTCACACCACCACCATCACCACCACCAAGGCCACCACAAACACAGCAAACGCAGCAAGAGCAAAGAACGTAAGTCTGACGGAAGCGGCAAGCAACGCTCGGGAGGTTGGTGGAGTTCGGACGACAACCTGGACAGTGACAGCACATACAGAACGCCCAGCGTCATGTCCCGGCATCCTGTGGACCACATCAGCCACTGCTACTCCGACGCCATGCACGGCCACCTGGCTGGAGACCTGTCGCTAAAGACCTCCAAGAGTAACAACGACGTCAAGTGCTCCGCCTGCGAGAGCATAAGCATGGCACCGGAGGGAAAGTTCATGAAGAGGAGCTCCTGGTCAACGCTAACGGTCAGCCAAGCCAAGGAGGCCTACAGGAAGTCCTCCCTCAACCTGGAGAAACCCATGACACCCACCGACCTCAGGCCCAACCTCAGGTCCGACCTCAGGCCCGACCTCAGGCCCTGCCACTATCTCCAGGTGAGTTTGGCTTACTTTGCCTTGTGACAGTTGTGCACATTACTTCATGATTTCGGAGAAATTTTAATTCTGATAGTTGGTGTATAGAAATGCAAGGATCTGTGTGTGGCTCGATGATGGGTACTCGGAGGGTTTTGGTGAAAGGAGCAGATGGTGATTTGATAGTGACAAGCAATTGAAGAGATGATAAAAAAAACATCCATTTCATCTCTCAGCCACTACAGTGATTGAGCCTTCGTTCACCATAATGTAAAATTCATAAGAACCTAAGGCGCTGCAGCACAGAAAAAAACATCAATCCCAAAACTTAAGCCTGTGTCGTACAACACAAAGCAATCTTATACTACAGGCATCGGCGGCGAGTAGACAAGGTAGAAAAGTTGCTCATCCTCGCTGGATTTCCAATTGATCAAAAAGACGGTGTTTTGTTCGTGGCCTGGATATTGCAACGTGAACCTGTCCTAAGGCTCAGCGTGAGGCTGGCAGCCGACGAAACGAGCACAGCAGTAGGAATCAATTAACTCCATAAATGATCTGCGCTGCAGGGGAAGAACCAGCAATGTGAGAATAAAAGACCAGAGAACTTCGATGCTTCGATTTTGCATAGGTTTCAGCCCTGAGAAAGGCGTTAGCATTGAGCCCTTGATAGGCTCTACGGGAGACCCATAGCACCGCGGGGATCAATTCAGAGCGACTCAGCACTTTACACCAAAGAGTCTCACAGGTTTTATACGCATGCTGGGGGGTAGGGGAAAGGGGAAAATAAAAGAAAGCGTTTTTATGAAACCCAAACTGCGAAAGTTGAGAGAAATAGATTCCGTAACAATGCTGCTCAATATACAACGACGTGATGTCTGATAGCATCATGTAAGTACCGCCTCCAGCCAAAATAAAGTGAGCACTTCAGCACATTGTGAGAGACGAGGAAGAGACTTAGAGCTCTAAGCAGGAGTGTGTTGTATGGATTAGAGACTGTTGTAAATGGAAAGCTAATACATTACTCAAATCAGTCAATGGAGCCAAGGAAACTACTCGATCTGAGCTTACGTCAACAGAAAATGTTTTAGAGGACTAATTTCGACGAGCGTATTTTTAAACATAACTGATGATCATTTTGAACTGGACAGGCAGTGCACTCATCCACTCAAATTTTTACAATCCCGCTAAGTGCAGTAATCTCTCAATGAGAGAGTTGGGTGTGTTTACTGCCCTCCCCCAGCTGCTTGCTTACTTCCATTGGGTCATTCAGCTGAGGTAGAGTCCGAGTCGCGGCAATATAAACACTTTCTAAAAATATCCTCCTCCTTCCTGCCGCAGGGCTAAATTTAGACCAGCATTATCAATCCAATCCGAGGAGGGTGACACATCGTCCCTCCCCGGAGGAGAATCAATGCCCTCTCAGGAAGCTCGGAGATGTTTCCAGGGAGAAAGTTGAATGTGCATGCTGCCGAGGCCTCTGTGGATGCATTTAGATCCTCCGGAAAGCAAGTTTTGACTCATCGTGACTTCAGTTGTTGCTCGCCACCAGACGCAATAGGCAGGAATGATGCTTTGCACACACTGAGGGGTCACATTGAGACATTTTTCCTCCCTGCGGCTATATTGGGAATACCCACAACTGTCTGCATTGCAACAGCACAAGATGTATCCTCGGAGAGTTTGTGCACTAAATGTTGGTCTGTGTGTGAGTGAGCCTGTCTGCGTGATTGTATTTGTGTGTGTCTGTGTGGAGGGGAGTTCTATTTATCGCACACCAGATGGTTTGATGATGTGCTAGTCACCTTGTTTGCGTCCTTGGTTGATGACGGAGGGAATGAAAACCTTCTGAAGTGTTGTTAAAGGCGAGGAAACAGCAGACAGAGAGGAACGCGTGACTTTTCTCGGTGAACTGACTGTTTGGTAATCTGTGTGTGAATGCAGCAGGTGTGTGCGAGTGTGCGTGCGTGAATGCGTGCGTCTGTGTGTGAGTGATGTGCTGCATGTGTACGTACGAGAGATCGATGAACTGAACATTGGGGGAGACAGATAGATTGATATTGGCTACCCTTTCTCTGAATTGACAAATGTTGCGGGATCAGACCTGGCATTGGTCATCGCTCTGTCTCTGGCTTAGTCATTCCACAAATTAACCCCAATTAGTCCTCCCCATGAAACACACACACACACGCGTGCGCGCAAACACATCATTTTGTGTGAGCTTAATATCAGGTGATTGTGGCAAAACGTTCTTCCGTTGTTGGCGACTGGCTCACCTGGATGAATTTCAAACTCACACATACTCTCTCCAAACTAGATATGCAAATACACCTGGACTGCAGCAACAGCTGTAATCAATGCCTCCTCCACCTTCCTTGCACCCGGTCCATAACTTCACTGCACAATAACTTTGTCTTACTGACAACTCTCAGCCTTGATTAAGTCAGCTGCTCCAGCAAACGCTCCTCTGCTCTCTCCCTGCATACAGTCCTGTAGTACAAAGGGAGGATTAGTCTTTGATAGTTTTGCTGATAGGGCAATGCGGAGGGATTTAATAAGCCAATTAATTGCCATGTTGGCTTGCCAAAGGTGGAGCTTGAGAGGCAGAAAGGCTGCTGATTAAATTACAAAAGGGAAGTGCAAAGCAGCAGAAACAAAACTGGCACTGTGACGGAAAGCTACAGTAATACCACCACACAGGGGTTCCCTAACTTATTTTATTAAAGGGGTTCCCAGACTTAGGCATGTTGATATGCTAAAGTGACTGAAGTTTCTAGTTATAAGTTGTTTGACACTCAGGTTAAATATTGTGGTGTCTGTTAGACTTGGATTCAAAGTTGGTACCAGAAATAGCATTGTTTGTTTAGCTTCCACCATTAAAATCCATTCAAAAGGACAAGATTATGAAAGTCAAGGTTGTCAGTTCTTTCACAGACCTTCCAGTGCATGACTGTTTCCTTTTCCTTTCATCATCGAGCATGTCTATTTACACCTCCCTGCCGACATCCGCACGTACAAAGTGTCAGTAAATAAACAAAGCGGCGACCAGGCGAACACAGACATAATGTTGCATGTGTGGGCGTACGTATGCGTGAATGCGAGAGACCAGAGAGGATGAGTTGGCGGTGGGCGTGTGCGGTAGGTGTTTGCTCAGGTAGGGTAACTGTTGGCTAGAGAGAGAGAGAAAAAAAAGAAAGTAAAAACAGCACCTCCTCCAACCCACACAACATATCCATGCAATCCTGTGGGAAGGAATGAGGGGATGGAGGCTGGTGGGTGGGATTACCAATGATAGAACAATGATTGAGCTCTCTTTCCCTTCCTTCTCTCTCTCTCTCTCTCTCTCTCTCTCTCTCTCTCTCTCTCTCTCTCTCTCTCTCTCTCTCTCTCTTGCTCTCTCTCTATATATATCTTGTCTATCTCACTTTATTTTGTAACCTAATGCAATGACTTATGTTTCTTAGTTGGAGAGGTGCTGTGTATAGATAGAGCCGCAGAGTTAATCAATGAAATGCACTGCTGCACTGCAGGAGCATTGGCTGAGGCCTGCCTAGCCAGCACACACACACACACACACACACACACACACACACACACACACACACACACACACACACACACACACACACACACACACACACACACACACAAATACACACCGGAACCCCTGTGGGAAAAGATAAAAGTACAGAAGTAAAGGAAGAAGGAAGACGCACAGCCAACATGGCGATGTGTGTGCGTAGTCCTGATATGAGATGCGTGTGATCTATCTCAGATATTTTAATTATTGGCAAAGTTGAAGGGCTAAAGGATCTTCATGGTATATGTAAAGAGTTGTTGTCATAAAATAAAGGCATGTAAATAAATAATTCCTGTGCTTTATTGAGCAAAAATAATTAAAGGAAGTGAAAGTTCTGTTTTTGTGATAATGTGACTTTAACGATGGATCTTCACACTTGAGCTGTGAATTTTCACACTGCTCCCACAAACTTTGGCTCATATTCACAAAGGGCTTCACGTCATTGCCGTATTATGAGCTGTTAAACAGAACAGGATGTGGCACATTAATCGAGGACCAGTAGAATCATCAAAACCTGCCCCAAAAAACACACAAAACACTTGGATGCCGGCTCAGCCCTGAATCACATGCCTTCCCTTTGTGGGGTCTTTGGTTCATGATGACAAGTGACCATATTTCACTTGTCAGGCCGGGACGCCATGTGTGTTTTCACAGCGATCAATAGGGCCACGCTGTTTTTCTTTATCTGCTCAAGGAGACACTCTACAATCTATTCAGTTTATCAGCGAATCCAAATTAAACAACTCTCGCCACAGCTTGCGCCTGTCCTCTGGCCATTACGTTCATTAATTAGACGTCTAAAAATATCAAACTCCTCCAAGACTTAATTAACCCATCGACTCCATTTGGTAGCTGGTGCATGCCTGTCTTTAGAGGGGAGACAAATGACTTCTTCTTTTTTATCAGAGTGTGTGTTTGAGTGTGCATTCACGTCCGTTAGGACGGACATCTGTGTTTTTGAAAGAAGAAAAAAAAGGCAGTAAGCTGATTTCTCTCAAATTCAAGCATGTCCCTTTCTGCATGTCTTTGTCTCAAAGTGTGGAAGTGCATCTTTTTACCGTCTTTTTGTGCTGTAAGGCCATCCTTGCCGTAACATTTGCTACCGAGCTTTACCGAAAGGACGCACCATAATCCCCATCGATCATGCCCCCTCTTCATGTGTGGTGCGCTATCATCACACCATAGATGAAACATTACAGTCAAAGGCTGCTTTGACCCAGCATTCTGTGTGAATAACAAAGAGCGGGCTGTAATAAAGCCACAATTGATCAATTATTCAAGCTGTTTTGATTTGATGTGACACTCGTTAGAATAGTAATCGTGTGTGGGCATGCTTTGATGCCAGAGGTTAGTAGAATTAGTGTCGGGGGGGGGAAGTTTTTTTTTTCCAGGATGTAAACAATTGGATAGCCTCATTGTTGTTGATGTATTGTATGTGGCATGTTTGACTTGAATTCCAGCTGCTTTTCTTGTTTCTCTGATATATTACAGCCGGTTGTATTCTTAACAGTACAGCAATAATTGCTTTTCAATTGTTGTTTTCCAATAGATGGCATTTGCATCAGAAAGTGATTAGAGTCATGTGTCTGACGCATTAGTGACATTTGGATGAAGCCTATCTCCTCCTGACATTTCCCACAGCCAGTCAGCTGCCGCCCTGTTGATTGTGAACCTGTGAGTAGTGAGTTAGTCACTGAGGAAAGTTTTAGAAAAACATGGAATCAGTACTTTAAGTATAACCACAAATTAATATAGTATTTCAATTACTAATAGTGGTTGTGAGGCTATTTGAAAGTTCCTCATTGGTACAGTTCTGGTCCAGTCTCACTATAAAGTCATGGGAATATGGACCCAAGTCAGATTTAACTTAATGAAATTCAGAGCCGGGTGGATTGGCACGGCGCCAAGGCTGGTCCGGCTGCCAGGATGCTGAAGAGACGGTTGGATGCGGCGTCAGTGAAGCCTTCAACATCCACACAGGCTGTGAGGATTACTGACGATGTCATACTCTACGGGTGCAAACCGTGGACCATGTAAATGCGTGTCCAGCCAGAGCTTGTGACCATCGCACACATCGTCAGCAAAGTGCAAGGAAAACAGGGGCAGAGGAGCGAGAGAGGTGTGCGCCTTTGTGTGGCTGGAGAGGGTTTCTGCATCTGTGTGCTGTGTTGTATCATCTATGAGTGTGTTTAGACCCTGACTCAGCTGCTACTGTTGTTGTCCCGGTGATTAAACGATGCTGTACTGTTTCACTAAAGCAAAGCCAGAGAGTGTGTGAGTTAGAGACGGAGGAAGAGAGAGCGGTGTTGTGCGTAATGAGCTTGCAAACAATCCTCATCCGTTGTTTACAATGAGTGGGTGGAATCATCCCGCAGTATGTAATAAGCCACACCACCATCTCCAGTGCAGAAAGGATCACCTGATAACATTTCTACATGTTGTATTGTGGCACGTACAATAATGGAACCACATTTTCCTTTCACACCAAGATCATGATTCAGAAAATAATTGCTCCACACAATCTGTATTCACAGATGTTCTGTACTATTATATCAGTTAAGTGTGGTCTGCTTGAATTGGATCCCAATAACAAAATTGCCTCTGTGAGCACAGCCTGCCGGACTAATGTCAAAACGCATTAAGCTCCACCTACAACTGCAAATGGAGTTTTTCCAAGATGCTCCGTTTATCATCCTGCTCGAGTAAATATTTCCCACCGATCACGACGGTCCTAAACGTTGAAGGTGGACTTCAACGTTTAGGACCGTCCCGATCGCTGTGAAATATTCACTCCATATGTCGTAAAGACGAGTGCAAGTGAGACGGCCCGTTCTCCCTGTGAATGGGCTGATGGTGACGCTGACGTCTGGACACTCAATTACCTGCTTTAACCAGCGGGAGAAAATTGCAAAATGTAAACGGCCCGGCGTGTTTTGATGGCAGGTCTCCATGTGCGATAGCTACGACAGTGTAGGCAAATATCTCTCCCTTTCTCCATTGTCAAGCTGTATATTACCAGTAGTTATGATTAACAGCCCAGCCAAATGTATGACTTGTTTCAGTCAATGTTTTTTTAACCTGGCCAAACAACAGAGAAGCTCAAAGACTGAGCAGGACAAGTGGAGCCAGGTCTCAACCCACCAATCCTCTGATTGAAAGACGGGCATGCTAACCGCTGAGACACAGTCTGACTGTGTTTTAGTGCTCTTGTAATGCAGAAGTCAGAATATTTCAAAGTGTCCTACTATGACCTTTTTTTATGAAGAGACCGGCAACAAGTACAATCTTTCAAAAGAGTAACATGATGCATCGCAATATCCAAAGATATTCCATGTCCCTCTGATGAACATTTAGCGGCTATATATGGAGATATGTTCAGCAAGAACTGATGAAACTGAAGCAGTAAATAATGAAGTGACCAAAACGATCTTTTATTGCATTAACCGTTAACACTCCCCACACCACCCAGGTGCCCCAGGATGACTGGGGGGGTTACCCTGGCGGCGGGAAGGACGACGAGATCCCTTGCCGTCGGATGCGGAGCAGCAGCTACGTTAAAGCCATGGGGGACGAGGAGAGCGGAGAATCGGACTCCAGCCCCAAAACATCGCCTCAGAAGATGGTGCGACCTGACGCCCTGGTCAAGGCCATCATCAGACCCAGGGAACTGCTGGACTCCCAGAGGTACAACAACGTGCAACTTCAAAAGCTTAATCGTGTTGCGCTCTCCTTTCTTGCATGTCCCTGTTTATGTATTCAGCTGACCTCGAAGGTCGATGCTGCAAAGCGAACCTTGTCCATCGTGACAATTCATCCCTCAATTTAACTTTCGTTTTGTGTCTTGAAATCTTAAAGTCACCCTGAGGACAGGATCACAGGATATGGATGTAATTATATCATCTCTCAATTTGTAAAAAAAAACATCTATGCTCATTGGTTTTTGTGTTCCCTTGGGGAGGGGTCAGGGGGGATTCCCTGGGATCCAAACTGGGCACACTGAGGTTTGTGATACTACCACTTTGTGTGCCACAGACATTATTATCATGTAATCGTTCCAAAAAATGTCTGGAAAATATCAAAGTATAAAGTATGTTTTCATGTCATAATGTAATCTCTGAATAGTCCTGAAAACAATGTAATTCATTGGATTGGGATTATCTCAACGTCTGTTTGTATGTCCATGACATGCTGCTTTCTGTGTTCCTATTTTACATTTTTACAGAACACCTTTTGGTCCGCTTAACTTTTGTTCATATTTTGATCATACTTGTTCATTATTTGCTTTGTTGCATTCCCTCTTGGCGGTCTTCCTGTGCCAGTAGTGCCCCACCAATAGATGATGTCAAGCACTTGAATCCTGTGCTCATGAGAATCCCCTTTCTCCATATTCATATTGTGTCTTGAACTGTAAGAACGTGTTCAGTAAAGGTTCTTCTGGGCTTTAATTGTGGTTACTCGGCCGCAGAAGAAAGCGCTCATAAGAGGATTACATGATAAGACAAGCTGAAGACAACGTCACAGAAAAATGTACACAAGCAACTTTGTGATGGAGAGATGCATGTAGACTTACTACAGCATTAACACTCCATTCAATGAGATTACATAATAGAGCGCTCGCACAACAAATAGAGTAACCTCACCTGTCGTAAGACCAGGCAGTATCCTGCTGCCTTTCTTGTCACATGTCCTGATTATTGTCTGCTTATCCTTCTGCTCCGTATTTCACCTTCTGTTGCACCTCACATCTGTCTTCATCTTTATTTTGTTCATTTTCAGTTCCAGTTCACTTCAACATGGCAATAGGTAAACCACAGCCACAAACGAAAAAGATGTCGTCATCACCTGGCGCTGGTTGTTACTCATAAGGTGGTTGAAAAGCATACGTTTCCTATTGTTTCCAACAGTTTTTACATGTTTGTTCAATTATGAATCCATATGTGAAACTATTAATATATTTCTTATCTTCTTATTTTACGTCCTATTGTGGTTTTAAATTGCATCGCTGCAGTACTTCGGCCACCAAATGATTGCATTGTGTTTGGCTGATTCTTTTCTTCTTGACTTCACGTTCGTTCACTCTTCAAAGGGACCTGCTCCTCTTTGTTCGCAGCATGTGAAAACAGAAGTCTGTTTTAATTATTTAAGTTACAGTTTAAAAATGTCCCAGGCCTGCTCTTTCAAAACACAATCTTTTTAATCTGCATTTGCTGTGCTTTGTGAGCCGTGTATATTGAGAGCATTTACTAGTCACAGTTTCAGTGTGGAGGTCCACATCGACGGCTTTTAGCCGCTCCGCTGGTTGTTTTATCTTTTAATTTCCAGACGGTTGGATGCAGCTTTTCCTTTTATTATGCATTCCTGTTGGAGAGAACTGTAGAAGTAACTTCCACTTTGCTGGCATGACTCCCAGAAGCTCTTCTTGTGTTAATCAGAGACATGTGGCCAAAACTGCAAGTTTGGTTTTCGAGGGATATGCTTTTACAATTTGTTGTGGGCCTCCCTACCTTCATGACATGTATTAAAAGCTTCTGTTTTCTCACCCATCAACTAAAACCAGTTTGTGTGGGACTTAAAATAATCCAAAAGTATTGACAAAAATTTAAAAAAAAAATAAAAATTAAGTATTGAAGTAGACATCTGTTTACTTTCTTCAGTCTCTCCTGTAAGTGTCTTGAAAGAAAAGGAAATACAGATTTTTGATGAACGACGGTTATTACTTGGTTGTGCTTGCATGCAGTGGCGGGCTGTCAGGGCCTGTTAAGCCTCCTCTGCTAGCCTAAACAGAATCACAAAGTTATAACTATTTTATAATTAATATTTTTAATTTTTAATAAAAAAAAAAAAAGATAACTAAAAGCTATATCTATTTTATAATGTAATTGTTTTCCACAAATACACTACATGTATTTAGTGTATTTGGGGGGGCGCAAACAGCTGATACACTGCAGGCCCAGTCAGAAAATCCACGACCCGCCACTGCTTAAATGTCTGAAAACTGGAAGAATGATTATTACAACAACTTCATAAAGTGCCTTTAATTAAATTAACTGTGACGTAAATAGGGAGAAAATATGAATGAACAGATGTATACTGTGTCTATCCTCACAAGTCACAACAGTGGCTGGAAATACAATACTGTAGGACTATGACTGCCAGAATTAACTTTCAAACGGTTTGGGATGCTGTTGCTTCGTCTGTTGGAGCACAATGTGAGAATCTCTATTTATTTTCTCCTTCATGCAGCGTGTTTTACTCAGGGAGGGTTTGCTGGACTGTGTCGAAAACCTCTTCATAAGCCTGCAGCAGAAATGGGCACTGTGTGTCTGTTCTGCTTCTGGTCTGCGCGAGCCCATGGGCACACAATCTGACATAAACTCTGCACATTATGCAAGGACGACCTTGTGTCTGACCTCAGTGTAGAGTGTGGCCTGTGACAGACACGTAGCTGCAGTTTGGGATGTCACACAGTCACAGCATGAGACAGTGATACACACACCGAATAACACTGATGATTCCCTCACTCTTTTTGTCATGTCCTCGTCTCTCGCGCCACGCACGGCCGACCTCATGCTCATTGCCATTCAGCAGAGGTTTTTGTATTGCCTCTCTCTCGTAGGGAACCGCATTTTTCCTGGAAACTCGGAAACCGCAGCGAGCAACACCCACAGAATCCGCTAATACTGTTAACCTGACCCTGATGAAAACACACAAACAGAATAAATGATGAGCCTTTCTGGCAGAGTGTTTGTGACGTCTTTCTCCACGGTGACAGGAGATAGAAAGGGGGCAGCTGAGATATTCAGCCTTTACAGTCCTAGGCAACAGGCGATAGCATACTGCCATAATATGCCAGTAATTCATCCCCAAGGATATAGAAAGACCAATCGAATGTTATTGATTGTGATCATGCCGGACCATAATGATGTCTGTCAGAAAGGATGCAGTCGTTTGGGCTTTTCAGCTCTTTTAGAGTGTGAGGTAATGTATGAGGCAGCTACAGTGAGGTTTGCTCATTTTCCCACATCTTGCAAAGCTTGCCCTGGCTATCCATTTTGAATAGCTGTAAACAGTGAATGATTTATGAGGATTCAACAGCAGGAAGGGTTATCAGTTGCAGTTATTGCACTCAAAGGCCCCACTAAATAATGGCTCACTCGGTGCTCAGGCCGAGGGTCTGCCGGGCTCAGCTGGAAGGAAGGTATTGACCAGCATGGATCAGCCGCTGTGGCCATGACTGAAGAAGAGTCCTGATACACTGAACCCACTCGAAGAATGCCAAAATATGGCCTCTTTGCTCTTGAATTGAATGAAGACGTATCAGTTTCCACATCCTTGGAAGTATTCGGTTTTTTTCTGAATGCAACTGTGTGAGATTAATATTAGCTAAAGACAGATATACTGTTCAATATATATATATATATATATATATATATTGATATGGGCATGTTTTCTTAACTAGAAAAGTTAGTGTAAAATAATCCGCTCACTTGGTCACCACTCTTTAAATAGCTAATTTAGGACATAAGATAAGAACACATTTGTATTGATCCCTGCAGGAGAATATTGCACAGCGGCACAAAAGGAAGACCAGTGAGGATGATAGGTTGACATTTGTTGAACCCTCTAACATTTAAAACCACCCATTTAGACAAAGATGTTCTCAACATTTTATAACTCTGAAGTACACACGCTGAGGCGCCATCGAGCTGTGATCCATATCTGTCACTGTTTTCAGTTCCCCACACATAAAAGGCACCACGGATGCCACCTGACATGAGCGCTCTCGTGCTATTATGGTTCACTAGGCTTGTTGGGATGGAATTAGATTGGATTCAAGACAGACATGGTGCAGGTTGGATTTCCTCTGCTCTTGTAGCAATTTGATGTCCCGCGGGGCCATTCAGACAGGCCAAACACAAATTTGACAACATCGGCTCCCTGAAGCAAATCATGTTAAAGTGAGAACAGGCTGTCAGGTTGTGTCACCTCCCTCCATCTTTCCCCCTTTCAAGCTCTCCGTCGCTCTCGTGGTTGACAGGTTGGCTTCTTTGTTCGTCTCACCAATAAAGAATACATCACCGTCACGGGCCCACTGAGCTGGAGCAGCCCGTGCACGAGAAGGAAAGTTAGATGTCAATGATTGTTTTAATTAATAATCATTTACACCCTCCAAGCCCCCGTTCCATTACAACTTAACCCTGGGGTCCTGTACGTCCTGAGAGCTGCAGAGCCGACAGCGGTGATGAATTGAATATGAATCAGCTTTTTTTTGTGCCATAGTAAAACCTGCCAAAGATGTTTAAACATATATTAACGATGATGGGAACGGAATGACATCTGGCAAATTTACCTATTAACCAACAGCATAATGAGTCCTTGAGTAAATCTGTAATGATATGTCGAGTATGATCGCAGGTTGCAATGACACACATGCACAGAAGAACATCATCAATTAAACTCCAACTCGGGGTACTTCACTTCCCTTTAAATGACATTGGCTCGGTGTAGAAACGCCACAAGTCAATCAATCCCACCCATTTTTGACAGTTTCTAAAATAACTTACATTTGTTTGCCCCCCATCCATGATTAGATTTTTGAAGCACCATAATTAATCAGAGTTAACACTGGCAAAGTGTTCGATAATTCCTGATTTGACATAATGTAATTACTCATTTCAGCATTAGAGATGAGGATTTTCCCTCAGATCTCAAGGTCAAAGGCAGAATTCCCATCCATTGATTTGTGGCAGCGTGAGACGTGTCATGCATAGTTATCTTACCTTTCTGTCAGGCAGGCTTTTTCATCAACACCTTTTTGCCTCTGCTTTGAGTGTAACACTTAATACCATGTCAAATATTGATCAGGCTACCAAATGTCCCTGTTAGAAAGATGTCAAATGCTGCATTGATCTTTGGGCTCATGACGCGATGTTGCATCATTAACGGAAAATGCATGTAGTCCACGTCCACAACCAGTTATATTTAGTTATAACAAAACAATTGAACAAAACAGCGGCACTAAAACACCGCACACTCAAGGGCACGAGCCAAGATCAGAAGGAGCAATATTAACTACCGAAAAATTTGCCAGCGCACTCACCTGAGGAGACGCGATGACGGCGAAGGCACGTCAAAGAATACACCCAGCATGTCAAACTAAAGATCTGATTGGTTGAAGTATGACAATCACGCCATTGTCCCTGTGTACTCTAATCTACAAAGGCCAGCTTGAAGCCGCTCTGCCTCCATAGAGACGTAGGAGGTGAAATCTGATTGGATAAAAGCTCTCCTAAAAACAATCTGCACTGAAAGCAGCGCTGCAGGCTGGAAGCAGTGCAACAGAGGCAGAAAGGAGCTGTGCAATGAGAAAATAAGCAAATAGGGAAACATTATCATAATGCATGTAGTGTATTTGTAAAAAACAAAAAAACAATTCAATTATAAAATAGCTCTAACTTTGTGATTCTGTTTAGGCCAGCAGGGAAGGCTTAGCTGGCCCTGACGGCCCACCACTGCAGTATACCTGAATAGAAAGAGTTGTGTGTTTTTTTAAGAGACAGAGTGAGTCGGCTATGAAGATCAACTTTTCATGTCCTCCCTTGTAAAGATGTGAAGAAGTAATTATACTTCATGCAGCCTTGCGGTGCATTTTGTCTGTCAAAAAAGAACACTATAGAGACGAGCTGGCACAAGTCTCATCCTCATGCTCTCAAATGTGTACTTGTATTAGCACTATGTCAACCCTTCTTTCAAAATCTTCTTTGTCCTTGTCCTTTGTCCTTGTTTGAATCAAACGCCGTGCACTCAACGTTCCCTCTTGGAAAATTTGCTCACACCAGCTACTGTCAAGGCCGGGCTTTGTTTAACCACAGACAGAGTGCTTTCATTGGCAGCATGGAAGGCAGAAAGTGTGAGATTCCCATCATCCCTTGCCTTAATATTGGCCAACAATGGCAGTGCATTAGCACCAATCAGAGACATTAGAGGAAATTTGCTCTGGCATGATTTGATAAAGGGCCAGCGCTTTCTCAAAACAGCCTCCCTTTACTCAACTGATGATAACAGACTTTTCTTCAGGCATGGATGGATGAAGTACGCCTCAGTTATGCCTCAGCCGGTGCACTTATATCTGATGTTGTCAGCTATAAAGCTTGACTAAGTTTCATTGCTCAGGGAAGGATGTTTATTTTTATTCTCACTTGGCTCAATTAAGCAAATCTAATTAGCCACATAGGGGAAGAATGTATTTTATGATGTAGTGTAATTGTGTTTTGTGTGTAGCATTTCGTCATCAAGTGGTGGTGGACTGTGTGTGTGGCTGTGTGTGTGCGTGTAGGTGTGTGTGTGTGTGTGTGTGAGGTGGCGCATGTGTACGTATGAGAGATCGATTAACTGAACGTGGGTCTACTGTGAGACAAAAGTCATAAAACACTCCTCATAACGTTGTGTGGCTGTTCATGTTTCATTTATAAGATATTGTCATGACTAGGCAATTCTTACTGCCAGCGTAATGTAACTGTAACATTACTTGAGACCACACTGGTTGGTCACACTTTTTCACCCTAATGTTTGCAGCATATTGGTGGAAACTCCCAAGCAAACATTCAGTTCACCACGAATCCCATACAGGGCCAGTTTCATTAGACTTCTGCCCAGTGACGTCACATCCATCCAACTCCCACTCGTGGGACCCAGTAACTCTGTTTTCTTCTCTACCCACAGCTCTTACCGCCTGGATAAAATCAACAGTGACATGCGTAACTACATCACCAATTTTGCTGAGGACTTAAGGTGAATACAGGCTCATCGCCACCCCTCCCCTTACTTCTCTGTTGCTGCCATGTTGCAGTGGTCAGACGCCGGAGCCAGCTGGCTTGCCGCCCTGCTGACATACCCAATATGAACGCCTCACAGAGCAAATACTCAAGACCAGTCAATGAAAGGTCACCTGAGGAAGCCAGCTCATACTGGCAAAGGATAAGGCACTGTTCAACACAAAATAGATATGATTTGATTCGCTGCTTATACATTACAGCGGCACACTTCTTCCCATTTACAGGTTTGTTACTTTTACGACTTCACAGACTTAATCTCTGGGCGTTTCTGCTCTTGGGTTTCTTTGGCTGTTAAGAAGGTTGATATTACTTTGCAAACACACACCGCCTTGCTTCAGCATTACAAAGATGGATTGGGGAACTTTTAATCACAATGGCATTTTCCTCGCTGCCAAACACCCGTGTTTATTTCTATAAAAAGCTTTGAAACTGCTTACTCATCTCTGCTTGCCATTAGAAATGGATCTGACGGAGGGAAACTTACTTTGGTATTCTTAATGGGACTCGTTAGCGTTCTCTAGTTTACTTAAAGTGCCTTTCTTTCCCATGTTTTTCTATTTGTCTTCTCTCCAGCAGATATCAAACCGGGCTTGGGTTTCTGACCTTCCCTGTTGCGCTGCTGGAGTAGCACATTTAATTGACCTGGCTGACACCGGGATGCTCTCTGAAGTGCTTGCTCACTAACTAGCTCCTGTTTTGCATTTCCCTTATTTCCAAGCATTGATTGTGTGTTTCAGCACAAGAGAAATCGAACATAGTGGGGGAGAGAAACAGAAAAAGAGAGAGGCTCCCCTCTTGGGAGACCCAATGTCATAACCGCCTCCTTCTTAAGTTCAGGTTGCCCAGAGGAGAACACATAATTGTGTTTGTCATCACTGGTCAAACTGCTTTGGTTATTTGTAAAGTTTTATTGACTTACTGAATAAATTATCACCACGGCTGAAGTCCCACTCCCTTTGCTGCTTCTCTTCTTCTCTCTCTGTTCAGTCAGAGCTACCACTTGCAAGCCACCAGGGACATGCACCCGAGCATTGCCCTGGATCCTTCTGCCAACTACAACTCTCCTAAGTTTCGCTCCAGGAACCAGAGCTACATGCGGGCAGTCAGCACCCTCAGTCAGGCCAGCTGTGTTAGCCAAGTGAGCCAGGTGAGTCTGCACCCCTTCAATCAGGAGAGCTTTTCAAATCCTCACCTGTACTGGGGATCAGTGGTTTGTACACTGGGGGCTGCTGAGGGACCCTGAGGAGGTTTCCAGAGTCTTCAGTGAAATTAATTGGAATAATTCCTCCTCAAAGTTGTTCATTTAAAACAGTCCAAGAGCACGACTGTCCTAAACATAATTTTAGCTCTCCCTGTAACTGTTTTATCGTTTTTCAATAAACACACATACATTTTTTTCTGGCTTCATTTTGCTTACACATATTTAATATGACAGCTTATTGCACACTGTTTATCTGGATAGATTAAACAACTCCAACAGGGGTTGTGGAGATATTCATCTCCCTCTTAAAAGAGGGGCATATTGATTTGTTCCGAGTCTTAAAAGCTCAGCTAAACTCCGAATTTAAAATGCCAATAAAATAAGATGTTTATCTTTTGATTCTATATATTGACAAGCAACTCGGTACCAAAGACATTACTAGATACATCCAACACATCTGTAATAAGAAGCGGAAATACTTCTGGTCAACATCAACAACAAATATTTTACAGCAAACCCGATGATAAGGTATGACCTCTGATTTCATAAAACTCTGCATCATACTGTTTGGTTGTATTCACACAAAGGGAAATATATTGCAGCAAAAGGAACTAGCCCACACGTTATCTCCTGGAAATATAACAATATGACAATTTTTTGTGAAATTATGAATTGGAAATTATAAAAACACATTTTCCATTGTTTTCTCCGTTGTCTTTTGCCTATGAAAACATGTACATTCACATTTCACTAGACTTGTTTTTATTCTGATCGCAATTGACAGAGAACACAATGTGAGGATTTTACAACCGACTAATTCATTTCTCCAGATGAACAAAGAAATAACCTTGCTTGCTTTACAAAGGAGGAAGCACGCTTACGACTTTTGTTTCTCACAGGTGAGCGAAACAGAAATAAATGGCCAGTTTGAATCAGTGTGCGAGTCGGTGTTCAGTGAGGTCGAATCCCAGGCCATGGAGGCGTTGGACCTGCCCGGCTGCTTCAGGACCCGGAGTCACAGCTACTTGCGAGCCATCCAGGCCGGCTACTCCCAAGACGATGACTGCATCCCCCCTATGGCGTCCACTCTCACCTCCACCATCAGGTCCACCACAGGTAAGGGCATTTTGACATTCATTTAATTCGTACAATTCAATGTATGACATCCTGGATGTTTTTTTTTTTTCTTCTTAGAAATTAACACCAAAAGCTTACATTTTGCATTAACATGTGTTAATGGATGAATACAGTTAGTCTCAAACAGCTTCACATCTCTGCATGAATCACTCTTGTATGTTTCCATTGTTTTTGATGGACGTATGATAACCGTAGCTACCACTTGTGAGCAGTGCTAGTTCATCTAACTGTATTTTGGATACAGTGCTTCATCTGCTCATCCATTGGATGCATCAGAGAGTAAAACTATGAACCCTATTGAAAATCACAAATGGAAATTGTCTGAAGAAAAAATCAGGTCAGGATATGAACATGACTGCTTTTTCGGCAACATTTTGGAAATCTGGCTTTCTTTGTGGTGCCACAGGGTGGCACATTTTAACTTACACACAGCTTTATTGCGAACAGGGCAAAGAAATGGTGAAATGGTAAAATTGCAGTATACAAAGTATGCATTGTTGACTTGTAAACCCAGTTTATACTATCACAGCATACTACGCGGTTTCTTCGGACACAGATTTTTCACTTCACACAAATTATTTTTGTATCATTGCAAAGCTCATGTTTACTCACAATAAGATCACATTACAGAAATGCACACTATTGTCTCTAAACCTGGATAATGAATTATCTAATGCTGATGATGAATATATCGGTAACTGAACTGTCACACTGAGTAGTCACATATATAATATCACATATGCAAACTTGTTACAATAAATCAAAAACTACAGCTGACACGTGCATTAATTTCCAATACTGAGCCTTGATTATAAATTGTAAGCTTCTGGTGGTTTCAACAATTCCCGTGATTGCTGGCTTTACAGAGGAAATGATACGTCCTTGTGCAGATGAAGAATGTGGGAAGAAAAGAAGAAAAAGTGTCCGGATGAAAAGTCTGAGCGGATTCCACGTTTTCCCACAGTAGATTCATGAACTAACAACATCAGTTGGACTATAAAAGAGAGGGTTAGAGGTGTGGCCACCTGGAGCTGTGCTTATGATCAATTAGTCATACCTATAACTGTTTACTTCCACTGCTTTCTCAGTAAACTCAAATATCTTTCAATTTTTAGGACGCAGAGTTTGGTCTGTGATAGATTGCGCCACTATTTTGGATATGGGGCAATTGATGCTGCGAATCAATCTGTCAAACTGGACCTCACTTTTTCAATAGGGTTCATACTATACTTCCTGATTGATGGGAAACGGTTTGGAAGCTTTGCTCATCTTTGCCTCTTTTCATTGCACAAAGTACACATTTCTTTACCTCGACTGAAAGCAGACGAGCATGCAAGGATTGTTCTTACACCTCCATTTATTAGAAATATTTTCCATTCTCTGTGATGTGTTTCGGGAGTTACAAGTTTCAGCTTTGTGCATTGAAAAGATGCAAAGAATGCATGCTACAAATTAATATTGAGAAGGCAGTGTAAACCATTAATGAAAATGAGTCAAAATGGGAGTACTTTCCCAGTGTTACACTGGTTTTCAACACCGTAATCGTTAATGATATTACAGGTTATATAAATTTGAGAATAAAAATACTTTTATACACATCTACAGTATACCGATGAGTGAATTGGGGCAATAGTCACAAGGTTAGCACTTAGTTGTTGTAGATTTCTTCTAGTATCTTATTTTGACTCATGGCATTCAGTGCATGATTTGATGTTACTGCTTTGTAACAATAAAAAGCACATTCTCTCCAGCTGCTCACACCTGTGGCCATATTACAGAGAAGTATTCATATTTGTCTTCCAGATAGAAATTATGTGCAGGAAGACTCTTGTTTACCCGACCAGGCCAGTGTACTTGAGGATTTGGCAGACACGGCCCCTTTGGCTCATGATGATCTAGGCTGCCCCATCAGAAGAGACAGACTTTACCAACAAGATAACATGGGCGCAACAGCCAAACTTCTGTCTGGACCACCCGTTTCTCCAAGCCTCTACAGATCTCCTAGATCTAGTGCCCCAGAACGGCCATCACCAAAAGCCATCCAGGCCAGTATCAAAGAGTCGGCTACCTTGGCTGCAGCTATCAGCATGCAATGGAAGGAAGAGGTCTCGGCCATGCGTCGAGAGCTAGCCGATCTAAGGAGAGACCTCTGTGTAGAGCTTCGTGCTTTCAACAGTAATTTTAACACTTTTACACAGCATTACAACACTTGGTCTCCCCATGGTGGCACCATGGCAGCTGGAGCTGGGGTAGGTTTAGGTGAACAGGTTGGGGCAGGAACAGGAACTGGACCAAGAGCAGGAGCAGGGGTAGATGTAGGTGGATTTGCAGGTGTAGGGGCAGGAGGACTTGGAACCTTTGCGGCAGATGAAGGCACTGGGGGAGCTCGAGAGAAGAAACCCCGTACATCCAAAGTATCTGTGGGGACCCAGGCCAGAAGCAAGATCCTGGTCCGGCAAAGCACTGCAGATGCAGCTGTCAATTGTCCAGAGGAGAAGGAGGAAAAGAAAGGCGCCCGCAGAAATCTGCCAAAACAGCTCTCTATGGACCCAAGCATTCTTGCCTGTCCACAATCAATGTATGTGGAGAGTGCCATACCACTTTCGTTGGATCCTATACTTCCAGGCTCTGTTAGGGCAGCAGAACCAGAGACATTTGATTTAACTGCACTGCCCCCTAGAGCTAAGCCAGAAACAGAACTAGAGCTACCAGACAATGCAATTGTGAGTTTATCTGCCATGGTCACTAATGAGCCAGTCACCACTCACGGAACAGTGCCAATTTCCTCAGAAGCAGCCCTTGAGAGCCCACAGGATCCTGTGACAGTGGAACAAGCAATGCTACTCACTCCACACCTAATAGCTATAGGCCCGGCTAATGAGTCCCATTCAGATGCTGAACCCTCTCACCCTGATGACATGAAATCCAAAGACTCAGAACTAATTGAAAGAGATAAGATACCACTACCATATCCAGTTCCTGTAGTTACTGTGTCTCCACCCGAGGAACGTGACTATGACATCATGTCAGATTCAAAGCCTCCGGATCCTATCACTGCGGAAGAACTAGACCCAGTGTCTCAAGACCCTGCTGCTGTTTATTCACCATATTCAGGATTAGATAATCCAGACTCTGCACACCCAACAGAATTAGAATCGAGATCAGATATACCAATAGTGTCCTCATCTGACCCTGTTAGTCAAGGCCCATTCTCAGTCTGTGATGCACCCACACTTGATCTTGATCCTGCTACATCATGTAATTTAGAGACTGACATCATATGTCCATCCATCGTGGTGTCAGAGTACCCTGACACAGATTCTCCTACAAGTCCAACTGATAGTGACACAAATCCAGATCCCATTATCACGTTTCCAGATTATCCTCCTGACCCAGCCCCAGAGCAAATGACATCAGCCTCAGCCTTTGCTTTAGTAGAAACTCAACTCAACACTGACCCAGAGTCCCAAGACTCAGAGTGGCCACCCCTTCCTGAACCACTTGATACCACCCCTATATATCATGCCGATCTGGTCCACTTTGATTTAGTCATGCTGACTTCCTTCGATCAAGATGATCTTGACTCTGTATTCATGGACCCTGAACCAGATCCGTTTGACCTGAGTGTTGACTCTCCACCTATTACAGAAGATGTTGATCCACCCTTCAACCAATCAGATTACCCAAGTTCACCCCTACCCACTGTTGACCTCGCCACAGTGTGCCCATTGGATCCTTTACTGTCAACAGAATCGGTCTGTTTGGATCCAGCTATGGAGTATCACTTAGCTCACATGCTTCAGGATGTAGCCTCAGAATTTCATGAAGTCTCACTACCACAGGTCACTGTCACAATATCCCCTCCTAGTTCAGTATCTCCTGATTCCTCATTGGAAATAGACTTTGGACACACAAGCCCAGACCCCCTTCCATCAGGCACAGATTCATCACCACCTGATCTCCAAGACATACCCTCAGAGGACCTTGCACCCATGGAGCCAGATGATATGACTGCAGAACCCCTGGAGTATATAGCTGATTCCCAGGAGTATGGGGAACATGTGCAGGCAGAGACCCCAGATAGTCCGGAAAGGTCCTCACGCGAGCAGGCCTTTCTGTGGAACAGGTGGCAAAGGAGGGGCCAGAAACAACAATTAATGCACAGGAGTGGCAGCGTGGAACTCTGGAGCGGGAGATACGAGTACAACAGTGCAGAAATCACATACGTATCGCTCACTCTGTGAGCTCATACCTCATGCTCAGCAGACAAAATGTAGCTCAAAGTATATTTATAGCTCACGGTTTGTAGCTGCCAGTATGCTGTAGTGCATCGTGCAGATCTAAATGCCATGTGAGCATTGGCATTCAAAGGACTTCCTCATACACAACCCTGCAGTAATATTCCATGAAAAAAGACTGCATTTCTAGCAGCAAAAAGAATGTCAAGGTTTGCACCCTACTGCAAGAATACAATGAACCCTTGGTGGTGATAAATTAACTGAACAACCCTGCTTTAGAGACATTTATTTAAAGCAGTATGATTTTGTTTTCTGAAGCTGTTGTCACCACTGATGTGATTTACCTTCCAGGACAATGCTGCCTTTTTGAATCATTGAATACTCTAATAATGAATGTTCTTGTTCTGTCAATGTATTACATCAAAGACATTTTACACATCTATTTTAAGAGACTCTTTTTGAGCTATGATATAGACTACAAGATGGCCTAATGTATACAAGGTCCTGACAATCATTGCAATGATGATGGAAACCTTCCTTTCCTGTACTTATTTTGGAGCTCTCTGTTTATTGTCACTTTAGAGTGGAGTGAAGTAAATCTTTGCAGTTATCATATAACTATAAGAACATACTGTTTACTATGTGAGCTGTTGGATGGACTCTGCAGGTATAAAGAAAAAAGGTGTGATGCTGTGATATGATGTTTTGCACAAGCCTTGACTGAGCTGGAATATTGTACTGTTGACAGAAAATAGAAAGTTTCTCCCATCCTTTAAATTCAAGCTCAAATATGGCAAACCAGTACAGTTATGGTATGTAGCCACTTACACACAACCTCATATTACACATGCGCCTACATTTTACTCCCAAACATATAGCATATATACACTCAGCATTGCTGGACAATAAGTAGAAAGATGCATTTATCAAGAAAATACACAATACATTAAATGTGTCTGCTAATCTGACTATAGTAATAACAGGCCTTGTTGAGGGGATTTTTTTTAAATGTAAGATATCATCTCAATGCTCAGGAATCAAAGACTAAGAATTTAGTACTGGGACATAAGTGTAATGACATGTTGAATTGTGCTCCTTGGTGAAAAGAGGTGTACAACATGTGGCTGTTTTGAACATGTGTGACACTGGATGATGAAAATGATGTTGTAATGGTGCATGACAGGTTGCCTCAATATTTTGTGCATTTCATATACAGTGCCTCATTGTAAGTATTTGGTTCTGTTCATTGTTTCATTTTGATATTCAGTGCAATGAATGGAGCCTACATACCACAGACTACGCAAACTAATGCTACCAGCAATGAACAACTAAAAAGCCAGGCAAATCACAAGATATATCTGTGCTATCTGTCCAATTAATGGGCTCTATATGAAATCGCCCACTGAAGTCTGTGCTCTAATAAAGTGTGCTGGAACAAAAAGAATCTTTCAGCTGAACATCAGTGAGCTGCCAGAAAAGGATTTTCCTGTGTGTTGTTTTGAATTGAGTATGTGCAGAGCACTCTAGAAGTTTGCTAAATTGACTGAATCTGAAAGGTTTTCAAAGAGGTTGGAAGTTAATTAGCTTGTATTGTTGTATTCTTTTAGCTCATTTCACCTTCATCAAAGGCACCCCCTTTCCTCTCTGGACCTCTTCCATGCGTATCTTTTCATTTGCGACGTGTATGTCTAAATGTAGCAGATAATTGACTCTGTACTACAGTGACTTTGGGTTTATTCATAAGATATAATCCAAATCTAAAGTTTCAGGACAGTCATGCATCAAGATGTACACATAATAACTTTGGAACAGAGGCAACAATGCTGATGAGTAGTTGTGAAATGTCTCCTGAATTGAATTTGAATTTTGCAGAAAAAACACGCTAGCTGACTTTGTGTTTGCTAGAACACAAGCTTCACATGATATTATTAAAATGCTTTACAAGGAAACCAATAACCTCAGCGGCATGGCAGAGGAGTGAACTGCTCTACTGCAGTTCACATTTGGATTGCTTTCCGCATACATCTACTTTCCTGTATTGGAAATGTCTTTCTGTTAAAGAGGAGTGTAATCGCAGAGACACAATCACAAGGTCAAAATGGGATCATGATCTTGCACCTCAACAAGCACTTGCGATATAATACATACATAATGATAATGATGCGTTCATAAAAGCAGAAATGAAAATGCATTCTTACCCTATTACTCATAAAAATGTCTTCATTAATGTGGCATAGTGTTATCAACAACATTACTAAAATTTACTCAAATTCAGTTATATTTTCAAGAAATAATCTCATACCAGCCTGGAAATATCAATTGATCCCTGGTTTGTGCGGATCACACCGGACAAACACCTGCATCTGTACTGCTGCACCACGGAAGTACACTGGACCTTGATGGAAGTCAGCTTTCATTTGTATATATCGTCTTGTGAGCATGGAGCCCGTGCCAGTCAGTGGTAAGACCATGTTGAGAGCAGGGTCATGAAGCCAGGTCAGGTGATCTATTCACGCCAGCCTCTCTGTGTCCATCTGAAAATGGGAGACAATAATCAACAGATATGTATAATCCAAGTAAACATTCAAAGATAAACAAAAGAGGAGCAATTGTGAGAGTGCCGGTTACTTGATGTCCACTCTGCGTATGTTTTGTGTGGATAGATCTTACCCTATGTTTGGGCAGAAATGCCCACTTTTCTGAATATCCACCCCACTCCCTTGTTTTCAGGGATCCAGTTCTGCCTCCCCTCCACCTGCAGCATTGATCGGACTCTCCAACAAACCCCAGGTAATAATGCTACCTGGGGCATCCTCCATTGCTCTGTTTCAATGCGAGAGATTTAAATAAATGCAACCTGTGCCAAACTAAAGCGAATGAGTGCAGATGTGTGAGCCATCAAGTTTGATCAGTATTAGTGGCTGCGACTGCAAAACGGGATTGATGATTTGATACGGCCACTCTCAATCCAGCCGCTTACGCAAGTGTAACCTGTTAACGGTGTAACGTGAACATTTCCACGAAAGTACAGGCATTTCGCCATGTATTTATTCGTGACGTTTTATGTCCGTGTACTTTTGTAATATGTGAAGTTCTCAATAAAGTTCTTGAAATAAAGAAATTCTGCATTCCCCTCCCCTGCACCTTACCTGTAATACCTCCGTGCCCCACTAGTTACATGACCACTGGTCGAACTGGTGGCACGCAGATGTGTCACCGGGACCAGGAGCAAGAGACTCGCTTAAAGACGGCCTCGGCGGTGGGACTTGATCCGAGGCATCATTGGCCATCAAAGGAAGTGTCGGTTAAGCGAGTTGGAGGAATGACTGAGTCTGTTTCTCGTTTTTTTTATAACAATGTCCTTATTGTCTGCAACGCCCACAGTGGCAATAATGGAATTGGTCATCGGTCTTCCTCTACCTTGCCAGATCATTTACATATCCTTAAAATCCTGCTGCAAAACAAACTGCTGCATTTCCTCTACAGTGATAAATCCAATGTGGAAGAAAGACTCTTAAAGACGTGTCTCTTAGCGTACAAGCCAGCCCTGATAGATAGAGAGGTCCTACAGAGATGGAGTGGTTGAATCACCGCCTTTGTGTCTCACGTTAATCAAACTCACTGTGTGTGTGTTTGTGTGTGTGTGTGTGTGAGAGAGAGAGAGAGAGAGAGAGAGAGAGAGAGAGAGAGAGAGAGAGAGAGAGAGAGAGAGAGAGAGAGAGAGAGAGAGATTAAATGGAGTATTCACACTGAATACATTAAGCAGCTTCTAGAGATGCCGCTGTTGTTGACATACCTCTTTTAAACTGTACTCGCCGTACATACTGTTTCCTAAAAGCTGGCGTACAAAGAAACATCTTGCTTCATGGAGATGTTTACTGAGGCATATTGACAGTTGTTTAGATGCTGAATAGCTAAATAGTATGAATCTACACTTTCCAATGGGTGAGTTATCGCTACTTCCCCACCTCTTGCTTGGTGTTTCCTTGTGGTGAGAGACCAGGTCGGAGTCTATAGACGCCAATAATGGAAGCTGTTCCTATTTTACAGTCACTCTATCTACTCCAGTTTTATTTTTCATGTCTTCCTTGTTCAAAATCTGACTATCTTTTACATAACATGTGGTTTCACTGTCTGAATACATCTTGATAGCCATGCTTGCTCAGCCATTGTTCCTTCACGAATGAATCTGATAAATCAAATTAATTCAACTTTGGATGCACCTCTTCCCCTCTCTCCCCTCCCCTATTAGCCTTGCAATGGAATGCCCGGCGGTTTGAGAACCACTGATAAAAGCTGAAATAAAAATCTGAAAACAAGACAGAGCCACAAGATTAGCCAATGCAAGACGCGCCCTGATATTGTGGGGCAAATTCCTTGCCAAAAATCTGCAATTAATTAAATGACTGCGAGTGCAACCACAGTGAGCCACAGTTGCCTCTTCTCGTTGTCAACCCAGCTGTGGTTGTTCAGCACTGTCTGGTGAAACAGTTTGGCACGCCAGTTTATTGCAATTGATGAGCTTCATTTAGGAACACCTCTCATGCTCATGAGAGTCAGCGCAGCGCTTTATTTTCATATTATTGTACGATAAAAGTGGAACATTCTGTTGATGTGCACACTTCTACTGCAAGCGGGTGAGCGGGTGAGCGAGTGTGCACCCGCTGTGTTGACTTCGGATGGGATCTCAATGCTGAGTAACGCTGGCATTGCCAGGATGGGAGCAGGAATTATGGCTCCCCTTTGCTCGACTGGCTGGCTAATAATGGCTCTATTTTGGTCCTCCTGCTGAATCATGCCCCCTGAATGGGTCATCTCTTTCCGACTTTTTTCTCTCCTCGCTGCCTGATTTATCTTCACTCTCTATCTCACACACGCAAACCCTCTCTCTCGCCCTCTCATCCTGTCTGCACGGATCCGCTCTCCTGTCCCCACTCTTACCTCTGCATCTCTATTTTCTCTCTTTCTTGTTCTTCCCTAATGCCTCTCTTCAGCCATGAGAAGTTTATTTTGTGAATGGACAGCCGCATGAGTCATGACTCCCCCGGAGCGTAACGCTCTTCATAGTCCAGACATATAGCTATTTATAAACACACCCAAAATAGGAATGAGAAAGAGGCCATAAGGTGTTGCAGGTTTGAGGTGAAGCCCTGGGTTTGTATTCTTATCTTAGAAGATGTTCTTTCTAAAAAATAAAAAAAAGGGTTGCAAACTAAAAGAAAACCTTTCCCTTGTTTCAGACAACAATGTGTTAAGGCTACAATATAATTAGGCTGAAATGCTATTTATTAACTTTAGGGAGCCTGCATGGCGGGGGGGGGGGGGGGGCAGCTCATTAGAAGTCAAAATAGATCACATGTTGGTCTCAGAAGGACTTCCTTCATTGCTTTGTGTGATGTAAGCATTTGTAAAGGAGAAACAGAAACACAGAGTTCAACCCGATTTACCTCTTTGTCAAGGAAAACGATAACCCATAACTTAACCTGCAGCGTGACGCAGTGTTCTTCCTCTTCGCCTTATCTCTTCCTTCTGTTTCTGGCTCTGAGGTAGCTGGCGCGCTCTCAGCTTTCATCAAAACGCATCGAGCACAGCTTCCGCTTCAGACGCTTCCGCCTGTAACCACACGGACTGAGCTCTTCTGGAAAGGCCTTGTTTGAAAATAAAGACACGTCAAGCTTAGAAGGCGTTCATGACCCGTTCCTCCAGTCCATCTCTCTGTGGATTAAGTCCATATTCTCGTTCACACTTGAAAGAAGTAATCCCCTCTCTCTCTGTCATGAAATGGACAGAATGAGAAGATGAGCGGTATCTCCTCACCAGGATCCTCCACACGAGTACTGTTGATTACTTCTCAGGGTTTGTTTTTTTTACCGTGCATCCATGTTTGACGAGTGTCTCATGTTAGAAGCTTTGGAGTTCTCCGTTACTCGATCCACTTATTAATTATTCCCAAAACTATATGTTCAGAGCATTTACACATTGCCCACCTTTCCGACCATTTCCTCGACTATCTGAGCACTGAAATTGACCGTGAGGGGAGGATCAAGGTTTGTGCATGCGTAGAGGCAAACTAAACCCGCCTCCTACAAAATGACATTCTCATACGACAACTTGAAATGTAAATGGGATCCAGGAAAGAATACGTTTTCCGCGAAACGTAACTGACAACGCAGGTTTGTTGCATGGGGACGTAACTTTAAGGAGACGCACCTCATGAACAGAAGGTACTCACTCAGCCAGGAGCTTGGTTTGAAAAGATGATCATCACTTTGCCATGAATTATGGTTGGACATATTTAGTAACCAGCTATATTTTAGAAAGTTGTGAAACAAATGGTGTTGCTGCTTAATGTCCCATCATAATTGGCATGATTTATTAGCTATTCGCGTATCCGCTAATGAGGTCATCGGGTAATGAAAGTGAGTTAGCTAAGCAATAACAGTAATCGCTCACACACTGGAAAGTACTTTCATTAAACGGCTTGTTGACATATGACAAATATGTGATGTCTGCATGATGTCTCTGCCATATACTGATCTTGGGAGGAGTGTGTAGATTCACACACATACCATGTGCCATGTTGCAGCGAAATACATGTTTGGACCAGAGCTGTGTGGTAAGACCCAGGAGCTTAAGCTTCTGTTTGAGTATCGAGAAGGTTTATTGCGACCTGAACTATCAAACACAACTTCATGATGAAGGCAATGAAGAGGGCTGATAGGTACATGCCAGATGAATAAAGGAAAAGTCTGGTGATATTGAACTGTTTTCTTTCTTTTGCCAATAACCAACAACATCCTACTAACAATGACTCAATGTTTGTGCCATAGAGCTCCATTGAGCTCCACATGAAGGAGTCACACTGTTGCGTTGGGTGACAGGCACTGCAGTTTATTTTGAGTTGATCCCACATACACCATCCTGCTTTCTAAAATAATGAATAGAGCTCAGAATGTGTATTAATCTGCCCCTGAAAATAGTCCCCAATAAATGATCTATTTACTCTCGTTTGCACGTCTAGTTGTTTTAGGAATTGATTTAAAATGACTTGTTTTGAATGAATGTATTTTCTGTCCTCAATAGGATATAAATTAGACTTGCTGCTACACACAGGGGAGTGAGAAAGTATGAGGAGACAAACTAATGCATTGTTGGTTCTGGTTTTAATTCATTATTATTGGCATTAATAAAGATAGACACTATCATCAACCTCATCCTTTCTAGCTTCAGATGATGCCTGTGGCGGGGTTGAGAATGGGGTATTGTTATTTTAAGTGTTACTGTTTAATATATAACTTATAAAGGATGATGTCAAACACCAGAAGGAATATTTATGATGTAGTTTATGATGTAGTTTAGTTAAACTACAAAATGCCCTCTTTTACAGGTTATAGTCTGGTCATAAGTAGATGATTATTTTTGCTGAATGTTTTTTCAGGATTACTTCTTAAATCCTAAAACATAATTATATTTTCTTGATCTGTAGTAACTTTGAAATAGCATCCAATTGAACATATACAATGCATATAAAGTTCCGTATTGGCAGTGACACGATCATATAAATGCAGCATTTGAATCATTTTCAAATGCCATTTTCGAATAATGATGTCTTTTCACCTTTTCCAGCCATCACCTACACACCCAACTACAAGAAGGCCCCTCCTCCCGTCCCGCCCCGTACCACTTCCAAACCCCTCATCTCCATCACGGCCCAGAGCAGCACCGAGTCCACCCAGGACGCCTACCATGAGGGCAGGCGCCCTCACGGTGGGATGTGGGCCCCCGACGGCCTCAGCCTGGGCCTGAATCCAGGGAGGGCCCTTTACAACTCCACCGACAGCCTGGACAGCGCCAAGGCTGTGACCATAGCCATGGAGGCAGCCGGTGTCATGTCTGGAAAGAGACACCCGTCCACAGACAGCCACAGCTCGGTGCTCACCTGCGACAAGGCCGTCCTGGTGTCGAAGGCCGAGGAGTACTTGAAGACCCCTCGATCCTCTATAGGGATACAGGTTAGTCTGGTCTCAGAGGGGGAATAATGAGAAGATCTCACAAGAGATTCTTACAAATCAAACCTACGCGCGGCTGCATAATAATACAGAATACTCACACAAAAACACACACAAATACAAACACACACTCACCTCAATTCAGCTCAGAGACAATGTTCTCTTTTCAGCAGCTAAAAATAGCAAGAGTGAGTCATCTTACCGCAATCCATAAATTAAGATTTGACTCATGCTGGAGCATGGTCGTAGTGAATGAAGTTCACTCCATGGTTCATTCACTGCTTCTTCATTTACTAAACCTATTATTCTTCCTCTCCAACCTCACGCTCCCTCTCTCCTTCTCTCTCTTTCGCTTCCTTTTTCTCTTTGTCTCTCTCCACCGTCCACTCCGTGTGATCTTATCTCGGATTCGTCTGCCTCTCTGATACATGCTGAGGTCCTGGTGTTGTTGATCTGCAGTCGCAGTCTAAAGGTTGCACAACAAAGGCTGAGGAATCCGTGTCCGCTCACGCCATCACCTCAGGGCCATTTATGGCATTTTATCAAAGCAGACTATCGTTATTGTGTGAATTTGAGATTCCGAAAGCCATTGTTGGCATCTTCTCATGCTCTGTGCATATTTAGTGGTCATTGTCCTGTTTCTTTCTGTTTTCTTCTTGGTCCACATACTTAAGTTGTCCGCCCCTAAACCATCTTTACAGACATTATTTTACCTCGTCCACGTCTACTTTTATTAATCTCTCCCTCGTATCCTCAGTAATTAATGCTATTTATTCAAAGTCCAGGACAAACCTTTCAAATAAAAGAATCACTTCATTATTTTGTAGCTGTAGGTGTTTGAATGTCAGTGGGCGTTGTTCAAGTTTTTTGCCAAATTAAATCAAGACCACCTTTAAGGGTAATTGCTATGTTTTTTCTGCTCCTTCTTGTTCAAGGTGATATTAAGAAGAAATGGCTGCAGATCAGCCTAACACCCAAATTACACAGAAGCCACAGACTGTCAGATGTTGCCCTCAGGGAGTCAGCGAGCGAATAAATAATCCCTTCAAAGTCAGTTGATGCAGCTACACCCTCTGTGTTGTATCACATCCAAAGTTAGAGAATACCCCGCAGCAAATTGTGCCCGAACACTACATTTCACTGTAATGTGTAAATGGGAGCAATTAATAAAAATAGCCTCCAACACATTAGTTCAAGCAGTCTATTAAAATTATGTACTGTAATTTATATGAGAAACCTCCACCGCAGATTTTTTGGACGCCAACCAAAGTTACATTAGTATATTATAGTTTCTAAGTCGATGTGAGAAAAACAGAAAAGGGTGTTGTTAAAAATCAAAAACTAGAGGGAGCATTGCGGGAACTGGAAATATTTGGAAATCGGCATTTTATGTTTTAGTAATATTTTAATGGGCCCCCTATTGGTCCCTAGATTTAAACTTGTATTAAGGTCCATTTGTATTCTGGCCATCCTCATTAGGCTCATCAACATGATTTGTGTTGTTGGGCCAAACTCCAATATGTAACTAAAACTAAGACATGTTTACAATAATCCCAGAGCAAAAGAAAACGCCGGCTTCTCACAACAGAGCCCGTGTCAGTCCTCACTAACACATGTTAAATGCCAGCCGTGTTTCACAAACTCAGTAGGAGTTAGGGGACGAATCGGATGAATGTGAAAGCAGGTTTCTCAGTCCTCCGGTTCCAGTAATTACCTGCCTCCTGTAAACATCTTGATTCACTCACATGCAAATCGCAAGTTCATCTCGCATTCATTCATTTGCTCACGCTGGACCCCGAAGTGTTCACTCCCTGACTCGTTTATTGATCGTATGACTCACTCCCTCACTCATTCATTCAGTGTCTAAGTCGCTGCATCACTCAGTCAACGAGCAGAGGACTCCCTCTCCCTCACACGCATACAGTACTGACAGCTTCCTGTTTCCCTTCAACGCATGATCAGGGCACCTGAATCCACTGAGGAATGTTAAACAGCAGGAGTGCAGTATGGAAACCTGTCATGCCAACAGAGCAGAATACAAATCCAATGTGTGACAGTGGGTAAGATAAATATAGGGGATACTGTGTTGAGCCCCACGTGAAGTAAAGGATGGTGTAGCCAGGGAGCACGTAAATGTATTTGTATGTGTGCACATGTGAGTGAGAGCGACAAAAGATTATACTGGCTTTAAAATGGGCTCCGGCGATGTGTGTTAAGTCCATAATCACTTTTAATTAACAAGGCAGGTGCTTTTACAGACACATTCAAGAGGGATAAGAATGTAGAGCGGGCAGCTTTTCCATCATAGTTTAAGGGAGATTGAGGACACTAAGTTCATATTTCTTTTATGAATTCTGGCATTTTTATCAACCTGGTGGAGGACAAAAACCTATTAAAACAGCATTCTGAGAGGGGAATAATACATTAATGCTTTAAATGGGCTGTATTCCTAATAATTTCCCAGGAAATGTTCTTAGTATTTCTCTTCTGATTCTAACAGAGTGAGTTATTTTAAATATAATTTGGTGAGTTGAGTCAATAAGCGGTTGTTGATTTTTGGAGACTTTCCTTGAGAGAACTGCTCCATTAAAACACACAACGAAATATGATGTAATTGCGACCTCAATAAATAACAAAAGAAACGTTTTAGGCGTCCTTTGTGTGTGGATGTGAGCTGCTCTCTACAACTACTGTATTGTTGTCTGCCAGTTTCGATGCGATGACAATAATGTGTCGCAGCAGGCAACTCAAGGTTCAAGTATTGATTTATCTATAACGCAGACAACTTCATCCTGACATTGACATAATATCACATGGCCAATCAGTCTGCTTCACCTACAGCTGGCAGTGTAATTAACCTCAATTAGCCTGCCACTGTATTGATTTGCTATTTCCTGTTTGACACCTCTATCTCGGAGAGGGTCAACATATCTTTGATCTTCGATCTTTGACCATGCGGACGTGGTGTTGTCTGACTTCCCGTCGTCCTTACGGACCACTTTACATCGGCCTGGGATGCACTTCAACCAAAGTTGAGACGTGTGTGTGTTCTACAGTACTAATTGATGGATTTACAAAGATTTATTTGGAGCCATTATGCCGTTGTGCAACGAGGGAAGTCAAGGTTTTTAACCTTAAACACAGTCGCTGGCTGGGAAATGTCACCAGGTGGTGTTTGTGTGTTTTGTATGAAAGGCACAGTGGCTCTGTTCAACTTTTTGCTGATGCTCACAGTTTCCACACCTGTGCTGACGATGTGACTGTAATTACTGATGCAGTGTGTGTGGGTGTGTGTGTGTGTGTGTTTAGGTGTGTGTTCACACCAGCGTATCTCTATGTAGGTAGACCAAATCATCTTCAGGGTAGGTAAACCTGCTGCACATAAATCTCCAGCCTCTCTGCAGCCTCCTGGACGTTTTGCCCTCCTTCCGT